>NW_021699379.1:362-2150 GCF_005190385.1 Monodon monoceros
GTTAGAAAGCACAGGGTTGTATGATGAGTGTGCCCATGGAAACGGGGTCCTGCTGGAGCCAGCCTTGCTTTCCCATTTTGAAGGCTGCATTCACGCTGCCTTGAAGACACCTGACACTCCCTGCTCTTGACACGCCTGTAAACCCTTTAAGAGTGCTTCGGCAAAAAATATGAGTCTGCTCTGTGTAAAGCAGGTGCTTTATTGGCCGCGGTTGGGGTCCGCCTGACAAGCTCTAGAGCTAAGGGAATCTCAACGTGAAAAGTTGCCTCCAGGTTAGGCCCTTAGTAGCCGTGCAGAAAGGGACGCAGGCAGCTGTTTCCATGAATTCTTAGTCGCTTATATGTTTACTTTCAAGGAAGTTTTTTTCAGACTCCCTAAGAGCGCTTCTCTGTTCATTCCAAAATCACTTGGCCTCGCCAGTTCAACTGGAGTCACCGCCCATACCGCCTGTGGGGGGAGGGCGGCCCGGAGGCAAGCTTTTCTAGGCCCCGCATTGGTTGATTTTCCCTCGGAGGGCCCTCTGTAGCGCGTGTCCCGATTGTATGGGCAACACATCTGTACTCGTTCCCTTTGAGGAGCGGGCTACATTTCCGGCCAGAAAAATCCTGCTCGAACTATGCCTCAGAGCAACACTTTCCCTGGTGATCCCCGACTTTGCCAAGGGCCGCTTGTGTGAGCTGCGCGATGAGAAAACTCTGATTGCTTTGTGCATCCTTTCGAGGAACTCGTGGGCTGGAATCACAGCTCCGTGCTCGTGGTAAGGAAAGTCAGCATCTGACGGCGGGGTCGATGGGGCAAATTGGTCGCTAACGGGCTAACACGACCAGCATGAACAGCAAATGCCGGCTAGATAAGTAGGGCCCTGATGTTTGCCCGGCAGAAGCGAGGCGTGCAATGTCTTGTTTTTTTTCTCATGAGGGCCGGTGTGGCCGCGCTCTGGGTATGTGCCTTCAAGCGTAGCGGAGTCTTCTTGACAACCAAGGAGGGCTTGGCCGTGGGTTCAACCTGCTCCGTCGCATTGAACAGCTGAGGGTCCGAGCCAGGCCTCACGACTGGGATCGTGCTAGCAACATCCAGGCCCGTAGCCTTTAGAGCCCTCTGTTGATACGTCCGAGCGTAGGGAAAACCGGCACTGCAAAAACTCTCTGTTTGGGGAATCAGCTTTTTTATTTTCCTCAGCAAAACTGCGCACACGTTTTTTCAACGAACACCGTGTGGCCGTCCCCCAACGTCCCCCCCCGAAATCGAAGTCCTTTCGCATTGCCCTCTAGGGCTGAGCTTGAACTCTGAGAAACCCTCGGCTTTTTTGCAATTTTCCCGCACCGGACCGCGTCTCTGGCCCTGAAGTCAGCTGTGGCGGCCTCCCCAGAGATAGTCGGCCATTTGCGTGTTTTTTCTTAACTGCAAAATTTAAGACCCCTTCTTCCTTTGGCAACTGGCAGGCTTTGAAATAGCGAACCCAGAGGAAGTCCACGGTGCGTTCCGCATGGTTTTGATGCAGTTTCGCTTCAGGGGGTGCGTCGGACATCGCCTCCAACCTTTCGAGAAGTGGATTCGTGGGGTAAGGAAACACCGGGTTAACTGTGTGCTCTTTCGGGCCTTGTTAAGAAAGGGGCCCAAAGGGGGTTTGTATAAATTCTGAAGTGGTGTGGGTCCCAATGGAAAACGGGGTGCCCTGCTGGAAGGGCTAGCCTTGGCGCTTTTCCCATTTTTGAAGGCTGCATTCACACGGCTGACTGACGACACCTGTACGCCTCCTCTCTGCTTGTAAGCAGAACACGCTCACGC
>NW_021699379.1:2175-2437 GCF_005190385.1 Monodon monoceros
TCCTGAGGCTGTTCGAGGACTCTGGAAATGTAGCGCTCTTCAAGGAAGTACACTTTTCAGGACTCCTAAGCCTCTCGGGTATGCATCACTTTTCCTCCGAGTTCACTGAGTACCTCCAGACGCCTGTGGGCCAGCTGAGCCACTTCGAGGCCCATTGGTTGATCCCTCGGAGGCCCTCTGTGCGTGCCGATTAATGGGCAACACACTGTACGTTCCTTGAGGAGCGCTACATTTCCAGAGTCCTCGAACAGCCTCAGGACAA
>NW_021699380.1:0-15770 GCF_005190385.1 Monodon monoceros
TTCCCTGTGAGTCTCCTTCCTGAGTCAGGTGAGGCGTGATGGGAGGAGTGAGTTCCTGGAAGCTGATAGCAGAGTTTATCATTAGTTTGTAAACGAGATGACCATTTGTTTTTTACTTTCAAGCATTCTCACACCAAACAGGAATCCTGAATTCCCAAGGGTTGGCAACTTTTTGTAAAGAATTGTATTATTTAATCAACTCCTTGTGGTAACAGGTGGAAAGAATGTCTTTGCTCTGACATCAATGTTAACTTTTGGGAGTGATACCGTGGCTGTGGTTAAGATGTGCTGCATTTTGTATCCGACCTGCAGGTAAAACCACTGTGACCCAGTCAGTTTCAGATTCACTCAAGGCTGTTCTCTTGAAGTCACCACCCTCTTGCATCAGCCAGTGGAGGAAAATCTTTGATGATGAACCAACTATCATTAGAAGAGCTTTTTACTCTTTGGGCAACTATATCGTGGCTTCTGAAATAGCTAAAGAATCTACCAAATCGCCTGTGATTGTAGACAGGTGGGCATAAAGATGCGTTGAATTCGGCATTTTCTTCCTAACATATAAGTAGTGTGTATGTGTGTGTGTGTGTACATATACATGCAAGTACACAATAGTGTTTAAGACAAAGTGTATTATGATAATAACAGGAATAATGTTTGTGATTTATTAATCACTTACACCATTGGCTGGCATTTTGCTAAAGACATTATACATACTATACTAACATCTGGAACAACTACTACATAGATACTAAAATTACTGATGAGAAACACAGGTCTTAGAAAAGTTAAGTAACTTGCCAAAGTGACAGAGCTAGAAATAGCATATGGGGGATATTAACAAAAGTCTCTGCTTCACAAATCAAGCTTTCAGTGGTTCATTTGTTTATTGGCTTATTCAACAAACATATATTGGAAATCTACCATTTGCCAAAGACAGTTCTCAATTTCGAGGATTCGGTGGTAAATGAGCTAGGCAGTGCCCTGCTTTCATGGAGCAAACATTCTGTTGAAGGAGAAGGTAATAATCAAGCATATAGATACATAAGGTAATATCAGAGAGTGATAAATACTATAAAGAGGAGAGATCAAGGTCGTGTGGTGGAGGATGGCTAACCCCCCACTAGATGTGACTTAGGAAGGCCTGCGTGAGGGGGTACCAGTGGTCTGAGCTCTGAATGACCAAAGAGAGACACACCTGAAAATCCTGGAGTAAAAGCTTTGTGGGAGAGGGGTCAGCAAAAGCAAAGTGTAGAGACGGGAAAATGCGAACACATTCCAGGGCTAGAAACAGGCCATCGTGAGGAAAACATGTGGACGAGGGGCTGCTTTCTGGATGGATAAAAAGGCAGAGACAGGTCAGCAGGGTCTGTGGCTGTGATAAAAGAGTGTGGAATTTGTTCTGAGTGCAGAGGGGGGCCTTTGGGAGGTTTCAGATAATAGAGTGACAGAAGCTGAGTTATATTTTGAAATTTCATATGTAAGAAGTAGCTTAAAAGTGCTACAAAAATGGACAAAGGGAACGGCAGGCAAGTCCTACTAGGAATGGAAATTCAAACGACGATGAGAGCCCGTTTTACTCTCATCAGGTTGGTGAGAACTCATTAGAAAAGTCTGATAGCCCAGAGTTGGAGATGATGTGGGTTGATGGAAACTCACATGGTGCTGGTGGGAGTGGGCACCTGTAGGGTGACTTGGGGAGCAATTTGAGAAGATTGCTTCCACTTCCTGAAGAAATACAGTTTGTTTCAGCTTTGTTCATAATATTGAAAAACTTGAAAAACCAAAGGCATCAGCAGAAGAAAGGGTAAATTAATACTGGCATATACTTATAAAATGGAGCACCGAACAGCCATATGCGCTCGTAGGATGCATCAATGTGCCTAAGTTACAAAACTGTAATTTCAAATGAAAGAAATCAACTTGCAGAAAGATATTCAGTAGAACACATGCAAAATAATATAAAACATAATACCAAAAAAGGGATGGAAGGATGTTGAACACCAAATTTAGGAGAGTGCTGTCCCTTGGGAAAAAGAGAGAAATGCAGTTGGTGGGGAGTACCAAAGGGCTTCAGTTGCAGGTGAATTCGTCCTTAACATGACTGCAGTGTACATCTTGTTCTTGCTGCAATTTGACTTATTTTTGGAAAGATGAGCAGTTGCACTGAAGCCTGACAAGTGTTCAGGGAGGAGCACTAATTATAAATGGAAATCTCAAGGAATTTAAAAAAGTGAACATGTTCAAGTACATCCTGCACCCAGGTCGTGACTTAGAACCTTACTCCACCCTGTAAGTTCCTTCCCTCCCAGTCACGACCCATCCTCCCGCCCGTGGGAACCATGACCCTGACTCCGTCACCGTAGGTTAGTTCTGCGTGTTCTTGAACTCTCTACAAGCAGATAGACATTGACTGCTGTTTGCATCTGCCTTCCTTCACGCCACCTGTGAGAATCGTCCCTGTTGCCATGACCATTCTTTTACACAACTTTGGTGCCCACGTGTGTTACCAAACCAGGTTCGATGTTCCCCAAGCCAAACACTGAGACTCTTGTTTGCAGCAGAGAAAGGGTTCATTCATAAGGCCGCAAGCAAGGAGACGGCAGAGCACATCTCAAATCTGCCTTCCCCAAAGCAAGGGGCTTGATATTTATGGGACGAAGAAGCAGAGTGGTCTGAGGCGTGGGAAGCCTGGGGAAAGGTGACTGGACCTAAGAAAAAGTGTGTGGTGGTGAGTGGTGGTGGGGAAGATGAAAACCGTACAAAGTAGTTAGAAGGCCTTTGCTGTCATCTAAGCTATAATGCCAGTGGGTACTCTTAACTTTGGGGATGGCAAGATAGTGATTTCAAAGTTGGCAAGTTACAAGGAATCCTAGACAAGGGTAAGACATTGCTTTCCTTTGTGGGACTTCTTCACCTGTGGGATCCACCCTATTGTTAAAGTCCTTGGATTTACCATATTGATATATATATATATATATATATATATATATTTATTTATTTATTTGTTAGTCTCTCTTTATTTCAAGGAGATAGACTAGGCTTTTCCTAATAAAGTGTGACTTCATAAGGCACATTACTTCCTAGGATTTCCAAAAATCCTGGAGCAGCACGGGTTTCTGCATGTAGGCAGACACTTATTCTCTGCATCCTGTTTCCTAATCTCTTCAAAGATGATATTCTTTATCCCTTCCCTGCTGACCAGAATTTGAAAAAAGAACAGATACATGTATATGTATAACTGAATCACCATGCTGTACACCTGAAACTAACACAACGTTATTCATCAACTATACTCCAATACAGAATAAAAATCAAAAGACTTGTGGTGAATATCCAATGAGTTGATGAAGGTGGACGTGCTTTGAAAATAGCACATTGCTATAAAAATATAAAGCATTATTTTATAAGTGATGTATAATGTGTCAACAAATTGCATTTGATTTGAGCTAATGTGGTTTCCCTATGGCAGGAATGGAGAATGCTAAATAATGAGTCTGAAATTGATGGCCAGAGGGTATGATTATTTAAAATGAGCAGCAGTGTTGTCAGTGAGAGAACTCTGGCTTGCAGAACAGGGCTCCCATTCTTCCCTGATTTTTCTTCTTTATGTCTGTGAATTGTCTGCAATTTTTTTTCTTTAAAGAGATAATGCTAGATCACCTTGTCAGATGAGAAGAAAAGAGCAGTTATTTGTTGTCTGGATGGGTTTTGTTCATGTTTAAAGATTTTAAGGAAATCCATTTTAGACAACACCATCATCTAGCTGAAAAAAGAAGGGAGATGGAGTAATTTTTGATGGTGACTGCGGTTAAGGTTGGCAACTTAATCACCCTCATTACCTTTAAAAAATCTATTCTTGCTGATGGTTTTTCTACAATAAAGAAGGCTTTTTACATTTAGATGATATCAGCCTCTGTATTCATAGCTAAGTATTTAATTCAGTGAACACGGAGCATGTGCAAAATGCAGTGTAAATTGTAGTTTTGTTGCCAAGAAGAAGAAAACCTGGACCTGCTTGGGTTTATTCAGCTTGGGAGACAAGATGTATCTGGTTGAGAAGGTGAAAGTACAAGTTTGTGAGTGATTAAAAGTCTGGTAAGTGATACATAGGAATGGCCCCAGGCAGAATTCAAGGCGCTAGCAGCTACACTGGCCACGCTTTTGGAGGTGGAAAAGGGCTTTGAAGAATGAATGATATTAGAATTGATCAGCCCCCAAATTAATTTTTTACCTTTGTTCTTTTCAGTATTCTCTGTATTGTATTATCATAATTTGAAATCTTGCAGCTTTAGTGTCCAATAAGAATTAAATATTGCCTTATAATGACAGTGTGATACATTTCTTTTTTGAATTTTATTTTATTTATTTTTTTATACAGCAGGTTCTTATTAGTTATCCATTTTATACATATTAGTGTATGTATGTCAATCCCAATCTCCCAATTCAAGTGTGATACATTTTTAAAAAGCACTTGACTATTTTTGTAAAAACTATGGGAGGAAAACAAAGCTTTCATGATTTTCATTTTCCAGAAGAGGAATTTGAGACTTAACCAATGTACACAAAGCAAGTAGGTGGCAGAGAGTAAAACAATACACAGCTTGGATAACACTCTGCATTTATTTTGTAGATAAAGGACCAGTATGTCCTTTTCACTGTGAAAAGCAGTTCAAATCTAAAGTGATTAAGAATTTAGGATTTTAAAACAGTACAGGAAGTAAATTGAAAATACAGACAAGGATGGGGCCATGGGTGCCTCTCGACATTGGGATGTTTATAATTGTTTCATAAATGTTTTTGTAGGTGTTAGTGCTTTGATACTGGATTTGGAGTTTTGCATTTCGTCACTTAAAATTGGAATATGACATGAACAGGGCAAGAGTGTAATAAACTATGCCAATCAATAAAATAATTCTAATTCATTTATTCCTACATCCAAAAAACATTATTAGTTGCATACCTATTGTGTGCCAGATGCTGGTTTCAGATTTTGGAATACAGAGATGACTGAAAAATGAATTATCTAATGGAGGAGATGAAAGAGAGAAACTTGTACACAACTGGCTCTAATTTAGAATAAGTCCTTCAGTAGAGCTGAGTAGGAAGGGCATTGAGAGCCCAGAGGAGGAAACAGTGAATCCTGCTGGGGTCTGCCTCTGCATGGCCTGCCGAAGGAAGAGGAGGCACTTTGCTGCCTGAGACCTTCATTCCAGCCGGAGGAAAAGTGTGAAGACAGACCCCCATGGAAGAGTGTGCCTGGGTCCACACTGGGAAGAGGCTTGTGTCTTAGATGGAGGCTGAAAGTTTTCTGGCAGGTGGTAGAAAGCCATTGGGCTTTTTTTTTTTTTTTTTTGCCGTGTGCGGACCTCTCACTGTTGTGGCCCTTCCCGTTGCGGAGCACAGGCTCAGTGGCCATGGCTCACGGGCCCAGCCGCTCCGCAGCATGTGGGATCTTCCCGGACCAGGGCACGAACCCGTGTCCTCTGCATTAGCAGGCGGACTCTCAACCACTGCGCCACCAGCGAAGCCCCATTGGGCTTTTTGAAAGAGTGGGCTGATTTGATTTTCTTTGATGGTTGCGATTTTCTTTTCCTCTCTTCAAAGCATTTTTTAAGATCAGCCGGTCAAGAGTGACCGCTGTCACTCAGGGAGGACATTCACAGAGTTTCAGAGATTTTATCTGGGTTTATTTCTCTTTCTGATCCATACAGTTGCAACTGGATGACTGGAGAGCTGGGAAAGACAAAGGCCTCCTATCCAGGGTTCCTAGAATGCAGATTTCATCAGCAAGTCCAATTTCTTTTATTTTTCATTTATTTATTTTTAAAATTGAAGTCAATTTACAAGGTTGTGTTAATTTTTGCCATACAGCAAAGTGACGCAGTTATACATATATATATATTTACATTCTTTTTTTTATATTCTTTTCCATGACGGTTTATCACAGGATATTGAATATAATTCCCTTGCTCTACAGTAGGATCTTGTTGTTTATCCACCCTATATATAATAGTTTGCATCTGCTAATCCCCAACTCCCACTCCATCCCTCCCCAACTCCACCCCCTTGGCAACCACTAGTCAGTTCTCTGTGTCTGTGAGTCTGTTTCTGTTTCATAGACAGGTTCATTTGTGTCATATTTTAGATTCCACGTATAAGTGATATCATATGGTATTTTTCTTTCTCTTTCTGACTTACTGCACTTAGTATGATAATCTCTAGTTGCATCCATGTAGCTGCAAATGGCATTATTTCATTCTTTTTTATGGCTGAGTAGTATTCCATTGTATATATGTACCACATCTTTATCCATTCCTCTGTTGTTGGACGTTTAGGTTGTTTCCATGTCTTGTCAGCAAGTTCAGTTTCTTATTTTGTGTGTGTGTGTGTTACGCAGGCCTCTCACTGTTGTGGCCTCTCCCGTTGCGGAGCACAGGCTCCGGACGCGCAGGCTCAGCGGCCATGGCTCACGGGCCCAGCCGCTCCGTGGCATGTGGGATCTTCCCGGACCGGGGCACGAACCAGTGTCCCCTGCATCAGCAGGCGGACTCTCAACCACTGCGCCACCAGGGAAGCCCAGCAAGTTCAGTTTTAAAACATTGTAGGAACTGAATGGGCCTGCAGATTTTTGTTTGGCCAAGATACAGCATTAAATACCAGTGGACTACCGAACAAATCTACCATCCCATGCCAACCTGCCATCACAAAAGAAAGCATCCTGCAAGGCCAAGGCAACAGAGTAGTCCCACAATACATGCAGTTTTAACTGAGTAAATGGAGCTCTGGGTGGTGTGCACTGGATTCTTATTGTGGTTGTTGATTTTAACTTATTTTTACATTTTATAAATACTTTAAAAAATAAGATTTAGTTTTACCTCTTTAATGTGTACAGTACTAGGACAAGTTCAGCAGAGCCATCTCTGGTTTCAGCGTCCTCAGCAGCTGGTTTTCAGGTGCTCCCTTGACTTCCTCTGTGGACAGGGAACTCACTACCGCTTTCCTTCTCAGGTACTGGCACAGCACGGCCACCTACGCCATAGCCACTGAGGTAAGTGGGGGTCTCCAGCACCTGCCTCCTGCCCATCACTCTATGTACCAGTGACCCAGGGACCTGCTCAAACCCGACCTGGTCCTGTTGCTCACCATGAGTCCCGAGGAGAGGATGCAGAGGATCGAGGGCCGGGGCATGGAGAGGACCAAGGAGGAGGCTGAACTGGAGGCCAACAGCATATTTCGTCAAAAGTAGGTGTCTCGATGCCATGTGAGGGGCAGGGGTCCCTGGCTGTGGCGACGATCCAGAAACAGCACTGACTCTGGTAAAGTGGAGGACATGACACGGTTCCCATTTTCCAAACCTGAGAGGCAGTATCCTCCAAGTTAGATTCACTCCTTTCAATGGGATTGTTCCATGGGGCCACTGCGTGGTGGTTTTATAGCCACAGGATATCTGACTGGGGATCAGACCTCCTTCCTAGTCTTTCTAGTCCTGGCTGTGCCAGCACCAGCGTGAACCTGAGTGAGACAATACACTTTTCTGGGTCATCGTAACAGAATGGTCACAAGCACTGTCTGACGGCCTCACAGTGACTTTTACCCGTTAGGGGCTCACTGTGTGTCAGGCATTTTACTTCTGATGCTCTGTAACCCTTGCAAGGATAATGTTAGCTGTACTTCACAGTTTATAAAACTGAGGCTCAAAGATTAAGTGATTTGTCTACAACTTGCATATCTACTGAGTAGTAGAACTGGGTTTAAATTCAAGACCTTTCTGATTTTAAGGCAGTGCTTTCATTTTCATTAGAAAGCTATGAACACAATAGCAGGAGTGTCCGGACCATCTTACTGCTTCACGGCTGACTAAATTACTTCTGTAGGACTGGTTTGAAAAGCCAAAACAGAATTGTTGATATAAATAAACACTGATAGCACTGTTATCCTAACTTATGCTGTTATAACATAAATAATTAACCACTCAGCTGTGTGCAGAGAAACCATGTCAAAGGGTTGACTGGTTGGTATTAATTCAGTTAAACTTCACAGCAAACTTGCAAGGAAGGCATTATTTCCGTCCTCGCTTCACAGATGAGGAAACTGAGGCACAGGTGGGAAAGAAATGTGGCATGTTCTCCTAGCTGGTAGGTGGTGAGGCAGAGCTATGGCCCCAGACCATTGTCGACTAAAAAATATTCACAGCCTAAAAGTTGAGAGTTATGTTTTATTTGGCGGGAATTTTTAGGACTTCAAGCCCGGGAGGCAGCATCTCAAGTAACCCTGAGAGAACTGCTCCGAGGAGGTGACAGGAGAGCTAGGACACATAAGAGTTTTGCAACAAAGGACAGGTAGTCTGAATGTCAGAAGATTATTGTTAATTAAAGAAAACCAGATAAGTCAAGTTAAGGAATTTAGCGTTTTTCTGTGTGTGGGAAGATGCAAGAGTCTGGGGTCACTGAAATCATTCCTTTGAAAGCACCTCAGCTATCTGGGGCCAGTATCCTGTGCTTTCCCATCCTGAGTTCCCTCAGGGCTCACCTTAGGGAGTAGCTGCAGTCTGATGGCTGCTAGATGGCAGGTATTCTTTTCCTTCCTGAGTTCCCTCAGGGCTCACCAGCTCACCAGCCGTGGTGGCTGCAATCGCTGATGACTGGGACATCCTTTGTTTACTGATAATGGCGGGAAATATTCCATTTCTCACCATCTACTCTGAGGACTTTTTTTTTAATAATTTCTATTGGAGTATAGTTGCTTTACAATGTTGTGTTAGTTTCTGCTGTACAGCAAACTGAATCAGTTATACATATACGTACATCCACTCTTCTTTAGATTGTGTTCCCATATAGGTCATTATAGAGCATTGAGTAGAGTTCCCTGTGCTATACAGTAGGCTCTTATTAATTAGCTGTTTTATATATAGTAGTGTGTATATGTCACTCCCAATCTCCCAGTTTATCCCTCCCACCCCTTACCCACTGGTAACTATAAGTTTCTTTTCTACATCTGTGAGTCTATTTCTGTTTTGTAAGTAGGTTCATTTGTACCATTTTTTTTTTTTAGATTCCACATAGAAGCGATATCATATGGTATTTGTCTTTCTCTGTCTGACTTCCCTCAGTGTAACAATCTCGAGGTCCATCCATGTCGCTGCAAATGGCATTATTTCATTCTTTTATATGGCTGAGTCCGGGTGCTTGTTTTAACCGCAGAGCTCCAGAGTTTTGGTCATATAATCTGAAACCAGGCACCTCAGATTGGGATTTGAACCCAAGAGGCTGGGACTCGAACCCGGCCAAAACCCACAGTCTCCAACTGAGATCACACACCTGGTTTCAGGACTTAATGAGGCTCAGGTTCTTGATGTCTCATCACAGAAAGAATTCAGTGACAGACAGAGTGATAGGTAAGAAGTGGATTTATTTAGAGAGAAACACACTCCACAGTCAAACTGTGGGCCATCTCAGAAGGTGAGAAAGGCACCAGGATATGGGGTTGTCAGTTTTTATAGGGGTGGGTAATTTCATAGGCTAATGAGCGGGAGGAGTATTCCGGCTATTTCAGGAGGGGGCGGGGATTTCCAGGAGCTGGGCCACCACCCGCTTTTTGATCCTTATGGTAGACTTTGGAACTGTCATGGTGCCTGTGGGTGTGTCATTTAGCCTGCTGATTTGTCACAGTGAGCGTATACTGAGGTCCAGTGGAACTTGACTTGTCTGCCATCTTGGGCCCATTTGGTTCTAATCAGTTTATGTCATGTCCTCGGGCTATGTCGTTCTTTCAAAGGCTGTGCCCTGCCCACTTCCCTCCTGTTTCAAATCAGCCCCGGCTATTCTGTACACACCAAGGCTAGCTAAGACTGGAAGGAGAGGTAGAATTCTAGTGCGATTGTAGAAGACTCCTAAGTGAAAACAATGTATATGCCAAGGACCTCTGGCTTCTGTGAAATCCTTCAGGGGGCAGACTCTGGAGGAATTTGCCATTGGGCAGCTTAGTTAATCTCTTTGAGCCTTTGCTCCTTTCTCTGCAAAATGGGGGTGGATGACATTGATTCTCCTCCTGAAGTTACTCTGAATACGAAACGAGAAGACCATGCAGGATGCTAATGCTTGGCAGATAAAAGGTTTTGAGTAAATGCAAGCTATTAAACATTATTATTAATTTCTCATTTATGAAACTAAATGTATCGGATGTCTGCTGTATGCAAAGCGAGTTGCCTGGGTGGCGGAAGTGCGATAAACCAGATGGGGACCTGGCTTCAAGCTGTCTATATTATGGTAGGAAAATAACATTTGCGTAAAGAGCCGTGTTAACAAATGGGCCAACTCTTTTCATTCTGCCTGTCTCCAGGGTAGAAGTGTCCTACCAGCGGATGGAGAACCCTGGCTGCCACGTGGTTGATGCCAGCCCTTCAAGAGAAAGGGTCCTCCAGATGGTGTTAAGCGAGATCCAAAATAATTGCAATTAATTGTAGTTCCTCTGGGCCAGGAGACACATTTTACTAGATTTGATGTTGTTTGATACATCTAAGCCCACGACTGGTTATGCAGTTTTCCCAGATTTCAGTTGCATGAGCTTGTCGTGTGGCAGAAGGTGGGACATTTCGATTTTACCTGAACCACTGTTCTCACTTCTGCCCGATGGACCCATCGGGACTGAGACTGGGCACATTCCAGTGAGAGACGGTGATCGCTTTCTGCCAAGTATAACAAACGTTTTCTTGGAACAGATTTTCAACTACACCCCTACCAAATCCTTCCAAGGGTTGTCTCCCCTAGAAAGCATGAGGTGGACAGAAGCAACCGAGAAGACCTTCCAGATCAGCAGAAGCTCCTCCAGCCTCTCCTGCACCTGTACTGCTGGCTCCCGGGTGAGATCTTGGGGATGTGCTCGGAGCTGGTTTCCTCCCAGTCCAGCCACACTCCGTCTTTGTGAGCTCAGCCCCGATTCTTAGAGCCAACCACTCCTGAAGAACGTGTCTGTGTGTCCTGGCTGTCGGAAGACCCTCCCACAGACCCATCTTGTGGGTGGGGGACACTGACCAAGAAGGCATCTGACTTGTGTCTGAGGCTTACAGCCCCTGAGAGGCCAATGCTCTGAATACAAATACACCAGCAGTCCTTGGATTCTATTCTGCTTAGTTACTTTCCTCTTCTTTCCTCTGAAAACATGGCTTTGGATAGAATGAGTGTTTTGCACCGAAGTAGATGCATTAAACTTAGCGAATCCAGCAACGTACTTATACTGCTGTTTATGTCTTGTTTGTCCTCAGTGTAGGGGCTGTGCTTTACTAATCAGAATTGAAGACAAGAAGCTGAATGCAATGCTTGTTGTGTATTTTCATCAGACAGGTTTAATTTATCTTACTGAGTAAGCACAGTGGATCCTGGAATGGGATTTCTCAGTGAATTTATCTTGCACTTGAATGTCTTATGGTTACACGTGAAATCAGTGTTGAGATCTGTTTGGCTAGGAAAAAAAAAGAGCTGAGAAAAGAGGAAACTTAATAGTTACGGGGCCTTGGATGAGTCATTTAGCATCATGTAATTTGATCTAAAAAGTGATAGCGATTCTTCATTTGTCTTAAGGAGTTGACTGAACCAGGTGATTACTTAAAATTCCTTCCAGTTCTAAGATAGATTGAATCTGTGAATTATTTTAGGGAAATGTCTAAAGAAGACATTTCCCCAAAATAATTAAATTTATGGCATTAACAGGTTTATCACATGGACTCTTAAATTATAATAAAGTTTCTATTAACTCTATCATATTATTTTTCAAAACAACTATAGGTGGTTTATACATAATATATGTACCTATGTAAAGATGTACTTTCAGTTGAAAATATTTTTTAAAGCTGATAAATTGTGTTTGGGTCCTTTAAGATGTGATATCTAATTATGCTCTTGGTGTTATTCACTTTAAACACTTTGAAAAGTTTATGCTGGCAGCCTAGAAACACAAACATTTAATGCTTTCTTTATGTCTCTTGCCAATGAATAAACTTGCTGTGATTTTCTAACCTATGCTGTTGTCACAGTGTGTGTTGGTTTTTCTGAAGGGGCTCCCCCAATGAGGCTTTTGTACAGGAGGGGATTTGGGGTTAAAGAAGTGAAAAGGTGTGAATTTGTGGTCACAGTGCTTTCAGAGGAAGAGGAGGGCATTTTTGTTTTGTTTTAAACGGCATTTCAAGAAAGTGCAATTCCTTCCTCATTGCAGGTATTAAAGGGATTTTCTCCCCTAATCCAATAAGAAACAATTCTTCATACACTTGCGCTCTCTATACACTGTAATACGTATAAGATTACTGAGTATGGGAACAGACAGCGTCTCCTACCCAGAAACCGATGACAAGGCATCATTTGCTTGGCTTTGTTTCATTACCAGGTTTGTTTCTGTTCCTGTAATAGACCTTTAGTGTCCCAAATATTTATTCTTCATCTTTTCCACAGCAGTAGAACTTTGAGCCCGACACGTGGCTGCCAAGAATTATGAGTACATTTCCAAGGCTCCCTTACAGCTGGAGTGGCCAAGGGACCACTTACAGGTTCTTCCTGTGAGCAGAAGGGACATCAGGAATGTCAGGGGGAGGGTGTCCCTCTCTCCTTTTAACCTGCTTGGTATTCAGCGATGGTGGTGAGGCATTTGGGGACCGAGTGATGAGGGTGACACTATGCAGATGGAGAATGGGGACGGCCTTCACTTAGGAAAAGTCAATAAGGAATGGGTATGGAAGTGTCTGGAGTTCCATCCTAGAGGGCGTGTCCACCTGGGGACACAGCTTCTGTGCACAAAGCTCAATATCCACCTTCTCCATTTGCTTCCCCTTTCAGTGGCAGGTGTCTGTTTCTTTTGCTCCTTTTGTTTGTTCCATTTTCTACAGCAGAATCCCCCTTTTTGCTGACTCTTCTCTCTGTGAAATGTCTCTCTTTTCTAGAAGCCGTTGTGAAGCATCTTAAAAATGTTTAGACCCTGGTATCTTTTTGGAATATGTACCGAGGAAATGATCAGTGATGCACATAGAAATGTTTTATCATATCTGCATAATGTCCTTCGTAATGTGCAGACAGACCCACCTTGTTTTGTTGTCCTTTGCCTTCCTGAGCTTCACAGTACACTTATTTACAAACTGAACGTTGGAGGCAACCCTGCGTTGAGCAAATCCATTGGCACCATTTTTCCCACAGAATTTGCTCACTTTGTGTCTCTGTGTCACGTTTTGGTAATTCTCACAGTCCATCAAACTGTTTCATTATTATTATATTTGTTTTGGTGATCTGTAATCAGTGATCTTTGAGGTTATTATTGTCATTGTTTTGGGATGCCACAAACCACACCCACATAAGACAGTGAACTTAATCAGTAAATGTTGTGTCTGATGTGATTACTCCACTCACTGGCCTTTCCCTCATTTCTCTCCCTTTCCTTGGGCCTCCCTATTGCCTGAGACACAAAATTATTGAAATCAGGCCAATTAATAACCTTGCAATGGCCTCTAAGTGTTCAAGTGAAAGGAAGAGTTGCATGTCTCTCACCTTAAATCAAAATTTAGAAAGGATGAAGCTTAGTGAGGAAGCCATGTCAAAAGGCCAAGATAGGTCAAAAACTAGGCCTCTTGTACCAAACAGCCAAGTTATGAATGCAAAAAAAGAGAAGTTCTTGAGGGAAATTAAAAGTGCTACTGCAGTGGATACATGAAGGAGAAGAAAGCAAAACAGCTGTCTTGCTGCTATGGAGACAGTGTGAGCGGTCTGGATGGAAGATCAAACCAGCCACAACATTCCCTTGAACCAAAGCGTAATCCAGAGCAAGGCCCTAACTCTCTTCAATTCTATGAAGGCTGAGAGAGACGAGGAAGCTGCAGAAGAACATTTTGAAGCTAGCAGAGGTTGGTTCATGAGGTTTAAGGAAAGAAGCCATGTCTGTGTAACAACAAAGTGCAAAGTGAAGCAGCAAGTGCTGATGTAGAAGCTGCAGCAAGTTATCCAGAAGGTTTAACTAAGATAATTAATGACAGTGGCTGTATGAAACAACAGATCTTCAATGTAGATGAAACAGCCTTCTATTGAAAGAAGATGCCATCTGGGACTTTCTTAGCTGGAGAGGAGAAGTCAATGCCTGGCTTCAAAACTCCAAAGGACAGGCTGACTCTTTTTAGGGGCTCATGCAGGTGGTGACTTGAAGTTGAAGCCAATATTTATTTACCATTCTGAAAATCCCAGGGCCCTTAAGAGTTATGCTAAATCTACTCTGCCTGTGTTCTGTAAATGGAACAACAAAGCCTGGATGACAGATCATCTGTTTACTGAATATTTTTAAGCCTACTGTTGAGATCTACTACTCAGGAAAAAAAAAAAATCTTTCAAAATATTACTGCTGGGAATTCCCTGGCAGTCCAGTGGTTAAGACTTGGTGCTTTCACTGCTGTGGGCCCAGGTTCAGTCCCTGGTCGGGGAACTATGATCCCATAAGCCACGTGGCTTGTCCAAAAAAAATAAAATAAAATTTCTGCTCATTGACAGTAAATCTGGTTATCCAAAGAGCTCTGATGGAGCTGTACAATGAGACGAATGTTGTTGTCATGCCTGCTAACACAACATCCATTCTGCAGCCCATGGATCAAGGAGACTTTCAAGTCTTATTATTTATTTATTTATTAACATCTTTATTGGAGTATAATTGCTTTACAATGGTGTGTTAGTTTCTGCTTTCCAACAAAGTGAATCAGCTATACATATACATCTGTCCCCATATCTCTTCCCTCTTGTGTCTCCCTCCCTCCCAACCTCCCTATCCCACCCCTCTAGGTGGTCACAAAGCACCGAGCTGATCTCCCTGTGCTATGCGGCTGCTTCCCACTAGCTATCTATTTTACGTTTGGTAGTGTATATATGTCCATGCCACTCTCTCACTTTGTCCCAACTTACCCTTCCCCCTCCCCATATCCTCAAGTCCATTCTTTAGTAGGTTTGCCTCTTTATTCCAGTCTTGCCCCTAGGTTCTTCATGACCATTTTTTTTTTTTTGGATTCCATATATATGCGTTAGCATATTTGTTTTTCTTTTTCTGACTTACTTCACTCTGTATGACAGACTCTAGGTCCATCGACCTGACTACAAGCAACTCAATTTCGTTTCTTTTTATGGCTGAGTAATATTCCATTGTGTATATGTGCCACATCAAAAATATGGAACGCTTCATGAATTTGCCTGTCATCCTTGTGCAGGGGCCATGCTAATCTTTGTATCGTTCCAATTTTAGTATATGTGCTGCCAAAGCGAGCACAAGTCTTATTATTTAAGGAATACATTTCATAAGGCTATAGCTGCCATAGACAGTGATTTCTCTGATGGATCTGGGCAAAGTAAACTGAAAACCTCCTGGAAAGAACTCACCATTCTAGATGCCATTAAGAACATTCATGAGTAATGGGAAGAGGCCAAAACACCCACATTCACAGGGGTTTGGAAGAAGTTGGTTCCAATCTGCATGGATGTCTTTGAGGGGTTTAGAACTTCAGGGGGGAAGCATCTTAGGATGTGGTGGACACAGCAAGAGAACTAGAATTAGAAGTGGGGCCTGAGGATGGGACTGAATTACTGCAATCTCATGGTAAAACTTGAGTGGATGAAGAGCTACTTCTATTGGTGGGCAAAGAAAGTGTTTTTTTGAGATGGACTCTACTCCTGGTGAAGATGCTGTGAAGACTGTTGAAACTACAACAAAGGGTTTAGAATATTACATGGACTTAGCTGATAAAGCAGTGACAGCGTTGGAGAGCA
>NW_021699381.1:0-1013 GCF_005190385.1 Monodon monoceros
ATATTGGGGTACATGTATCTTTTTGCATTAGTGTTTTTGTGTTTTTTCTGAATATATACCCAGGAGTGGAATTACCGGGTCATACTGTAGCTCTATTTTTTCTTTTTTGAGTAACTTCTGTACTCTTTTGCACAGTGACTGCACCAATTTACATTCCTACCAACAGTGTATAAGGATTCCCTTTTCTCCACAGCCTTGCCACCAAGGTAGAAATGTTTTAAGTGCCCCTGAGTCACTGCTCATTCCTATCCTGTGCACAAGCTCTGTGAGCTCCTACCTCTCAGTGTGCTGGGAGGAATTACCAAGGTTTCCCAGAATCTGCCTGTACCTGGCTATGCTGGGAGAATGAGGAAGGGGCCATCACTGGGCAGATGAGGGTGCTGTCAGCCAGGGAAGAGGCCCCAACCAGGAGAGCTCCATGCCCGTGCAGAACAGATGGGGAGAAGCAGGGATGCCCTGAGTCAGGATTCGTTACCAATCGAGTGAACACACAGGCGTCTTCCCTCTCTTCCTTGGAATAGATTCATCTCCCCTTTGAGGAAGATGTTCAAGTTCAAGGGCAATGCTCTGTCATCTCTTAAATGATACAAGGTGCACATGGGAGAAAAGCAGAATTTGTGTGAAGCAAAACATTGCACGCTGGCTCTTCATGGGGCTCACAGAGGAAGTCATGTTTGGAAGAAGGAAGGCAGCAAAGTCTGCCCTCTGCTGCTCTGTGTCTCAACCCATCCCTTGCCCTCGGTTTCTGCTAAGGCTATGCTCCAGCCAGTTTTAGATACTGCCCTCCAAGTCCACCCACGTTGCTGCAAATGGCAAAATGTCCTTTATTATGGCTGAATAGTATTCCATTGTGTGTATTTATATATATATATACACACACACACCACATCTTCTTTATCCATTCATCTGTTGATGGACACTTAGGTTGCTTCCATATCTTGGCAATTGTAAACAATGCAGCACTGAATATTGGGGTACATGTATCTTTTTGCATTAGTGTTTTTGTGTTTTTT
>NW_021699382.1:0-3318 GCF_005190385.1 Monodon monoceros
CTCTTAATTCTTTTTTTTTAACGTCTTTATTGGAGTATAATTGCTTTTCAATGGTGTGTTAGTTTCTGTTTTTTAACAAAGTGAATCAGTTATACATATACATATGTTCCCATATCTCTTCCTTCTGGCATCGCCCTTCCTCCCACCCTCCCTATACCCCGCCTCTAGGTGGTCACAGAGCACCGAGCTGATCTCCCTGTGCTATGCGGCTGCTTCCCACTACCTATCTATTTTACGTTTGGTAGTGTATATATGTCCATGCCACTCTCTCACTTTGTCACAGCTTACCCTTCCCCTCCCCATATCCTCAAGTCCATTCTCTAGTAGGTCTGTGTCTTTATTCCCGTCTGGCCCCTAGGTTCTTCATGACCTTTTTTTTTTTTCTTAGACTCCATATATATGTGCTAGCGTATGGTATTTGTTTTTCTCTTTCTGACTTACTTCACTCTGTATGACAGACTCTAGGTCCATCCATCTCACTACAAATAACTCAGTTTCGTTTCTTTTTATGGCTGAGTAATATTTCATTGTATATATGTGCCACATCTTCTTTATGCATTCATCTGTTGATGGACACTTAGGTTGCTTCCATGTCCTGGCTATTGTAAATAGAGCTGCAATGAATATTTTGGTACATGACTCTTTGAATTATGGTTTTCTCAAGGTATATGCCCAGTAGTGGGATTGCTGTGTCATATGGTAGTTCTATTTGTAGTTTTTTAAGGAACCTCCATACTGTTCTCCATAGTGGCTGTATCAATTTACATTCCCACCAACAGTGCAAGTGGGTTCCCTTTTCTCCACACCGACTCCAACATTGTTTGTAGATTCTGACCAGTGTGAGATGATGTCTCATTGTAGTTTTGACTTGCATTTCTCTAATGATTAATGATGTTGAGCATTCTTTCATGTGTTTGTTGGCAGTCTGTATATCTTCTTTGGAGAAATGTCTATTTAGGTTTTCTGCCCATTTTTGGATTGGGTTGTTTGTTTTTTTGTTATTGAGCTGCATGAGCTGCTTGTAAATTTTGGAAATTAATCCTTTGTCAGTTGCTTCATTTGCAAATATTTTCTCCCATTCTGAGGGTTGTATTTTGGTCTTGTTTATGGTTTTCTTTGCTGTGCCAAAGCTTTGAAGTTTCATTAGGTCCCATTTGTTTATTTTTGTTTTTATTTCCATTTCTCTAGGAGGTGGCTCAAAAGGGATCTTGCTGTGATTTATGTCATAGAGTGTTGTGCCTATGTTTTCCTCTAAGAGTTTGATAGTGTCTGGCCTTACATTTAGGTCTTTAATCTATTTTGAGCTTATTTCTGTGTATGGTGTTAGGGAGTGATCTAATCTCATACTTTGACATGTACCTGTCCAGATTTCCCAGCACCACTTATTGAAGAGGCCGTCCTTTCTCCACTGTACATTCCTGCCTGCTTTATCAAAGATAAGGTGACCATGTGTGCGTGGGTTTATCTCTGGGCTTTCTGTCTTGTTCCATTGATCTATCTTTCTGTTTTTGTGCCAGTACCATACTGTCTTGATTACTGTAGCTTTGTAGTATAGTCTGAAGTCAGGTAGCCTGATTCCTCCAGCTCCGTTTTTCATTCTCAAGATTGCTTTGGCTATTCGGGGTCTTTTGTGTTTCCATACAAATTGTGAAATGTTTTGTTCTAGTTCTGTGAAAAATGCCAGTGGTAGTTTGATAGGGATTGCATTCAATCTGTAGATTGCTTTGGGTAGTAGAGTCATTTTCACAATGTTGATTCTTCCAATCCAAGAACATGGTATATCTCTCCATCTCTTTGTATCATGTTTAATTTCTTTCATCCGTGTCTTATAATTTTCTGCATACAGGTCTTTTGTCTCCTTAGGTAGGTTTATACCTAGATTTTTTATTCTTTTTGTTGCAATGGTAAATGGGAGTGTTTTCTTGATTTCACTTTCAGATTTTTCATCATTAGTGTATAGGAATGCCAGAGATTTCTGTGCATTAATTTTGTATCCTGCTACTGTACCATAGCTCTAGTAGTTTTCTGGTAGCATCCTTAGCATTCTCTATGTATAGTCATCTGCAAACAGTGACAGCTTTACTTCTTCTTTTCCGATTTGGATTCCTTTTATTTCTTTTTCTTCTCTGACTGCTGTGGCTAAAACTTCCAAAACTATGTTGAATAAGAGTGGTGAAAGTGGGCACCTTTGTCTTGTTCCTGATCTTAGTGGAAATGGTTTCGGTTTTTCACCATTGAGCACACTGTTGACTGTGGGTTTGTCATATATGGCCTTCATTATGTTGAGGAATGTTCCCTCTATGCCTACTTCCTGCAGGGCTTTTGTCATAAATGGGTGTTGAATTTTGTCGAAAGCTTTCTCTGCATCGATTTAATTCTTAACATATAAGACATTAGAAATAATTATTCATTCACACATCCTATTGACAAAGAATGAAGGTTAATGATGCCCATTCTTGATAAAGTGTGGGAAAAGAGACTTTGCTTACTGTTTATAATGTATAAATTCTGTCATTTTTAAAGGTAAGATTTTTAATGTGTCTATGGTTTTAAATGTTTATACCCATTCACCCAGCAATTTATTTGATAGAGTATGTATGAAAGTACCCAAACTATGTGTCCATCAATAGATGACTGATTATATTAGTCATGAGTCACACATGCGATGGAATATTTTGTGAAGAATAAGATACATCTAAATGCTAATGTCTAAATTTGCCAAGGAAATGATGCTGTTACCTTTGCTTTATTTTCTATTTCATTTTGCTCCGTTTTCTAAAGATTCTTCCCCCTTACCCTAACATTGTTTTCAGCAATGTTTATTCTAACTTGTAACAGGTTAGTTTCGAGACTAAGTTGTTTACTTTGGAACCAGATTATCTGAGTTCACATCTCTTCTCTGCCCCTTCTTTTGTGACCTTGGACAGGTTACTCTGTGGCTTCTTCATCTGTTAGTAGTAACTGTTTCATAGGTATATTGTGAAAATTAAATGAGTCAATATAAGTCAAGACTTACAATAGTATTTGGAACATAGTACAAACTGCATAAGTGTTGATTCTTTTCTAAGTTGTAGTTTTGTCTAGGTTAGATATTTCCTAAAAAATAATTTCAGAATGTTTTAGGGGATAGATGAGCAGCAGGCACATTCAAGAATGTGGTCTTAGAATAGTCTCATCAGGTCTGCTCTTGGTACATCTCTTATTGGTGTCCTCTGGGTTCAATGTTTTTCTTCTTCTGGGTTACCAGGAAACCTGTGGATTCAGTTAAACCCCCTACTTTAGAAGATTTACATGAGATGCTTTGGATATTAAAAATTA
>NW_021699383.1:0-1133 GCF_005190385.1 Monodon monoceros
CTTTTTTCATTATTATCAAAGTCATACACATCCATGTAAAATATCTAGAAAATACAGATCAATGAATTTTATAAATTTTATTAAAATGTTATTATAATAATTTGATAAACACAAATAAATAATGTATAACATTATACTTATGAACCTGTCATTTATGGTCTATGATGTGGATCCAATCTGGCTTTAACTTTAATCACATGTTGACCTCCAATTATGGATATTCTGTACTCAATATTGTTGATATATGTGATTTTTCATCCAACCTTGAGAGTGTCAGATAGGAAAATTCCAATGCAGCTATGTAAAGATGACAAACTGATGTGTGTGCACAACTATTTCTCTCATGCTTCATTAGTCCTAGGATGAGGTGAGCACAGTAATTGCGTCCCATACTGCCCTTCTTGCACTACATCTATAGATTTACTTTGGAGATTCAAGAATCTCCACGTATGTGCTTATGTATTTGACCAAGTTAGGATTGTTTATTAAAGAAAAAGAAGAGACTTCTTCTCCACCAATGTATATTATTTTGTTTGGGATGAATTCCTGAAAGGGGTCCTTAAGTTTTACTTAAAATAAATGTCTACATAAGGCTTGTGATATAGCTCAGTATTTCACAAAGTGCATTCCCCAGACCACTAATAATCTTTGATATTAATAAATATTAAAGGGACTCCATAGAGTCAGGATGTGCAAAACATTTAGAGTATTGTCTGCAGAGCTCTTCATGGTTTTGGATATGATTCATGAATTTTGTCTTGTGAATCCGAGGGAGAGCTACATTTAAGATTTAATTTATTAATTTATACAGGTAAATTATGCAAATTGCATGTGAGAGTTAAAATGTTGAAAAAAAAGCACAAAAACTCTTGTGAAATCCTGACACCAGTAGATTGTACAGAGGTTCTTCAATTTACTCTCTCTCATAATAGTAACCTGTTTTGTCTGCATGATATCAGTTATACATTGTTTAATGTTGAATACAAAAACACATATGTGAGACAATGTATTCAAAGTAAATTTCCAAAAACAGAATTAATAGGGAAAGGGTATGTGTTCCAAAAGTACTGTACCAATTTAAATTCTCAACGCAAATATTTGGAAGAGCCTGAACCAAAACTAGGTTTTGTCTT
>NW_021699384.1:0-1596 GCF_005190385.1 Monodon monoceros
ACAAGAACCTCGTCTACCGTACAAATTAAATATCCCAGAAAGCAAAATATCGATAAAGAAGTTGTGGTACATACGTACAATGGAATATCACTCAGCAATGAAATCTATGTCATCAGGCCCGTCGGGGCATAATGAGTGGATTCAGGTACGATGATTCTACGAGAAATAAGTCACACAGAAAAAGAAACATCATAACTTATCACTAACACACGGAATATAAACTTGGCTACACATGAACTGAATTAAAAAACAGAACAGGCTCTCAAATTTAGAAAACCAACTTATGCTTGCTTCAGGGGAAAGGTGAGTTGGGGTGCTACATAAAACCAGAGATTGAAATTAGCACAGATATCCTTCCATAAGCCAAATATGTAATAGTCAAGACCTACTCCTTACTCAACGAAATGGACTAAACACCGCATATTCAACGCCTAGGAATAAACCTGACTAGAAACAATCTTAAAATCCATGGATTTATATGTCTCCGTAAGAGAATAAAGCGTGTGTACAGCAGCATGAACGCAGCAGTGAAAATCTGATAAATCCCATTATCAAAATAAATTACAAAAACAAAACACAATGACAGTGAAATAGAGAGCAATTCTTCAATAATTCATTCAGGGCTTGTGATGCAACCTGGATTTACCATATCTACACCCAGTGCTGAGTGAGACATAAGGCTGGACACCAGGCTGATAGCATTGGTGAGATTCAGTGAGCAAATGCAGACACTTTGAAGTCATACTGCATGGTACCCATTCCATCGGTCCCAACTCTCCAGGTTTAAGTGATTCTTCCTTCAGCTAAAACATGCATGGGAAACCCACAGTATGGTGCACCGTGTGACCGGGAAACATTTTCAAATGCATCTCAGTTTTCGTCCGCTGATACTCGGGTTCACCATTCCAGACCCTTTACTAACACTCTCCCCACATGTAGAGTCACTGCCTTTAACCTCCTTTTTGGCACAGTTTCCAATTTCTGCGCATGATGAACAGGAATAGGGAGAACCAATGAGAGACTAGCTGTAGGTGTCTGCACGGGCAAATTTAACGCTCCTCTCCCACCAGGAATAGGAATTAACTAAAGGCTCAGCGTGCAGTGCCGGAACCAGATTAGGGCCTGAAGCAATCCTGCGGTTTTGCGGCCAGCTCACAAGAAAGCGAGTTGAAGAAAGGAGCTCAGGGGCACTGTCATTCACAAACCTGCAGAGTTATATATGACAGCTACCGTCCAAAAATATATTGAAGTAAGGCTGCGAACAGGACTTGAAAATGGGGCAGAATTGCAGGAAAACGATTTCAGGGGGTAGAGTGGAATTACATTTAAAGCATACGAAAAGAGGCAGAACGCCGACAATGATGCAGTTGGCCAAAAAGTGCGTATGCTTTTTTCCTGAATATATTCAGGAAAAAACGCATACGTGCAAAGAGTAACTGGATTTGGTAAAGGAGATCTGCTGCCGCCTTGTGGGCGTCTCACGCAACAGCAGCTCTAAACCCAGCGCTGATGGTTCCTTGATATTCAAAATAACTGCAGGCCTGTAAATGACACCTGCCCTCTAATCAAATCCTTGGGTCGTAAATCGAGCAAAAA
>NW_021699385.1:0-2127 GCF_005190385.1 Monodon monoceros
GTGTATGGTGTTTCCTGAAACACGTAGGAAACAAAGCAACACAGCCTATGGCACTTCTACTTATGGTCCTATAGCTTAGGGAAATCAAACTCAAAAACACAGAGCCACCCCAAAGTTTGGGACGGCTCTGTTTACAAGAACCTCGTCTACGGTACAAGGTAAATATCCAAGAAAGCAAAAATTGGATAAAGAATTTGTGGTACGCACGTACAATGGAATATCACTCAGCAATGAAATCTACGTCATCAGGCCCGTAGCGGCATAATGAGTGTATTCAGGTACAATGATTCTACGAGAAATAAGTCAAACAGAAAAAGAAATATCATAAGATATCACTAATACACGGAATGTAAACTTGGCTACACATGAACTGAATTACAAAACAGAACAAGGTCTCAAAATTAGAAAACCCACTTATGCTTGCTTATGGGGAAAGGTGAGTTGGGGTGCTGACTAAAACCAGAGACTGAAATTAGCACAGATACCTTTCCATAAGCCAAATATAGAATAGACAAAACCTACTCCTTGCTCAACGAAATAGACACAACAACCCATATTCAACGCCTGGGAATATACCTGACAAGTAAGAATCTTAAAACCCATGGATTTATATGTCTCCATAAGGAAACCAAGCGTGTGTACAGAGGCCTAAACGCAGCAGTGAAAATCCGATAAATCCCATTATCAAAATAAATTTCAAAAACAAAACACAATGACAGTGAAATAGAGAGCAATTCTTAAATAATTCATTCAGGGCTGTTGATGTAACCTGGATTTAGCACATCTACCCCCAGAGCTGGGTGAGACATAAGGCTGGACACTTCGGGTTGATCGCATTGGTGAGGTTCGGTGAGCAAACGCAGACCCTTTGAAGTCATTCTGCATGGTACCCATTCCAAGGGTCCCAACTCCAGGTTTAAGGGATTCTTCCTTCAGCTAAAACATGCATGGGAAACCCAGAGTATGGTCCACCGTGTGATTGGGAAACGTTTTCAAATGCATCTCAGTTTTCGTCCCCTTGTACTCGGGTTCACCATTCCAGACGCTTTACTAACACTCTCCCCACTTGGAGAGTCAGGGCCTTTAACCTCCTGTTTGGCACAGTTTGCAATTACTGGGCAAGAAGAACAGGATTAGGGAGAACCAATGAGAGACTAGCTGTAGGTGTCTGCACAGGCAAATAGAACGCTCATTTCCCACCAGGAAGGGGAAATAAACAAAGTCTCAGCGTGCCCTGCCGGAAACAGATTAGGGCCTGAAGCAATCCTGCGGTTTTGCGGCCAGCTCACAAGAAAGCGAGTTGACGAAAGGAGCTCAGGGGCACTGTAATTCACAAACCTGCGGAGTTATGAATGACAGCTATCGTCCAAAAATGTATTGAAGTAAGTCTTCGAAGAGGACTTGAAAGGGGGACCGAATTTCAGGAAAACGATTTCAGGGGGTAGACAGGATATGCACTTAAAGCACAGGAAAAGAGGCAGAATGTCGACAATGATGCACTTGGCCAAAAAGGTCGTATGCATTTTTTCCTGAATATATTCAGGAAAAAACGCATAGGCACTTTTTGGCCAACCAAGCAAGCTTGTAAAGGAAATCTGCCCTACAATGAAGTCTCACTGCCCCCCGGTCAAAAGAGCCATCTGAAAAATGTGTAAAATCCAGAAAGGCAGGACAGGTCATGGAGAACAGGGAGCCTTGTTATGCTGATGGACGGGATGTCAATTGCCAACAGCCACTCTGGAGAAGTGTATGGTGATTCCTGAAACACGTAGGAAACAAAGCAACACAGCCTATGGCACTTCTACTTATGGTCCTATAGCTTAGGGAAATTAAACTCAAAAACACACAGCCACCCCAAAGTTTGGGACGGCTCTGTTTACAAGAACCTCGTCTACGGTACAAGGTAAATATCCGAGAAAGCAAAAATTGGATAAAGAATTTGTGGTACGCACGTACAATGGAATATCACTCAGCAATGAAATCTACGTCATCAGGCCCGTAGGGGCATAATGAGTGGATTCAGGTACAATGATTCTACGAGAAATAAGTCAAACAGAAAAAGAAATATCATAAGATATCACTAATACACGGAATGTAAACTTGGCTACACATGAACTGAATTACAAA
>NW_021699386.1:0-2851 GCF_005190385.1 Monodon monoceros
CGTGTGTAGAGTGTGTGTGAGTGTGTGTGAGTGTGACAGTCTACTAGCTCCACAGCCTCTCCAGCACTTGATGATGTCAGTTTAAAAAAATTAACCATTCTGGTAGCTGTGTAGTGGTTTCTCAGTGAGATTTTAACTTGCATTTCCCTGATGACTAATGACGCTGGGCACCTTTTCATATGTTTATGACTATTTGCATGTATTTCCATGGCAAGAAAAAACAGATTTTACAAAAGATGTTAAGGCGGTAAACCTGAATTGGAGCCTCAGGCTGCCTTGGATACCTGCCCTAACCCGCCATGCTCTTCCTCAGCAGATACTTGCCCGCTAGAGCTGTTTGTGTCCACGGATCAGTATTAGTCAGAGAAGAACAAACCCAGTGCCCACGCATAGACACTACACACATGTGTACACACATACACCTCTAAGGAAGAGGAGATGAAACCTTATATGAAATAATGGACATCCAGATGGATAATTCTCACAATTTCTTGAGAGACCGAAACATAATCTTTGAAGGAAAAGAAAAAGCCCAAAGGAATGCGTTAAAAGATTAAAGAATAGATGAGAAAACAATAAGGAGAGGACAAACAAGTAATTAAAACTTAGGAAAGAAATGGAAAAGAAAAAGAACACTTGAACAGAAATGAAGACCACTTTAGAAACAACCAAAGGTAGAATAAAGCAGAGATACAAAAGGGGAAGTTTGACAAAATCACGTAAAATGAACTGGAGACAAATATCACGTGATTCCACTTATGCCGGGCACCCAGCCACATGCATAGAGACAGAAACAGAATGGTGGTTACTAACGTCTGGAGGGTAGTGGGCTCATGGGTGCACAGTTTCCATTTGGAATGATGATAAATTTCTGTCCATGGATAGTGGTGAATGCGTGTAATGCCACTGAGTTGTACATTTTAAAATGCTTAAAAGGGTAAATTTATGTTATGTACATTTTACCACATTTTAAAAAAGTGAAATGGGAGAGAAAAATATGTAAAAGTGATTCACAAAAGATGAAAGATTGTCCAGCATGATGAAGGCCATACATGAAGAACTCATGGCTAACAGAACACTCAGTGCTGAGACAGAAAGGTTCCCCCCGGACCAAGAATAAGACAAGGATGTCTGCGTTTGCTCTTTCTATCCAATATGGTATTGGAAGCTGGAGACAGAGTAGTTAGGCAAGAAAAAGAATTAAAAAGGGTCCAAATCGGAAAGGAAGAAATAAAATTTTCTTTATTATTATCTCGGTCCAAGACCTGGAGGCCATCTGTGTTTTCATAAAATAGGTGCTTTCCTGGTGGTCTCAGCTTCTGTGTTCAAATATCTTATGAACACTTGAGAAATGCTAGCGTCTGCTCAGGCATGCTTTTGTCATTTTCCTTGTAAAGGGTATCCCTCGGCACTGTATGCTTTTGTTGCTGTTGGATGCCTTCTCTTCCGTTGCGTAGTCTAAAAGTTGGTTGTATGTAGAGAGCTGTTAATGATTGTGAATTTTCTATCTTGTTACAATTCTGAATGCCTCTTGCTGTTTGCAGTAGTTTTCAGATGATTCTCGTGGATTTTCCAAGGATACAATCATATCGTCTACAAATAATGTGATAATTTTATATTCTCCATTCCAGATGATACTCCACTGATTTCTTTTTCCTGCCTAAACACCTGTAGCAGAGCAGTAAATTGTCATGGTATTAGTGGAAATGCTTGTCTTGTTTAGGACCTCAGAGATAGTGCTTCTGTTGTTTCTCTACCAAATAGCATGTTGGATTTGGGGCTGACATACACACTGTTGACGCCAATAATCAATAATCTGTATTAAGGAACTGAAGAGAGTTTTATTTGAGGCAAGATGAGGACTCTAGACTGGGAGACACAGATTCAAGTAGCTGTTCTTGTTTTCTGCCAGACTGCAGAACGGGGGAGGCTTATAAAGGCAAAAACTACAAAGCTGTGTTAAGATGTTTGTCAAGAGTTAGCATTGGAGCTGGCGAGAAGTAAGGGTGCTTGTTAAGCAAGGATTGGCTGGGGTTGAAATGGTTGCATAGTTACAAGGGGAGACCTTGATATCATAAGGTTGCAGCTGCTGGCAGAGATTCTTTTGAGAAAGGCTGTTGGTGTCCTTGAGTCTGATACGGTGCAGAAAATTCAAGTTCTCGATGATGCAGGAACGTGTCTGAAACCACATCCACAAAGGCCACCCAGCTCCATGCCTGAACCACAGTTACTCCGTCTCGATTTTTAAATGGTCTTAAATATGTCATCAAAGCATACACAGAGACACACATAAATAAGTTTATGTGTGCATCTTTTTTAAAACAATGTTCAGGAGGTATCCATGGAGTCTGCTTTTTTGAACGTTTCCAGCAAGGATGGTTGAGGATTTTGTCAAATGGCCTTTTAGTGCCTACAGAGATGATTCTATCATTGTTCTCCTTAGATCGATTATGGTGATAAGTGATACCACTTGGTTTCCTCATATGGAACAGTCCTGATTGCTGTGTGCTACTCTTGCAGCGAGCTGCTGGACTCTGCTAATATTTTATTCAAGAATTTTGCAATGATAGTTATGAGGAAGATTGGTCTGTAGCTTTATCTTTTATGTAATCTTTCTAAGGGTTGATATTAATAGCATTAATGTTACATTCATAACATAAAGAGAATTGAAATTATTTCCCGTTTGGATGTCCTGAAACAATCTACATAGTATAGGAATGATCTGTATTATGGAGGTTTGGCTAAATTCAATGAAACTTTCATGCCGGGTGTTTTGGAGGACCTTGTTACAGCTTTTACAACTCCTTCTCTGAAATCAGTTTGTTTAGACTTTATATCTTTTGTGGGGGGG
>NW_021699387.1:0-10936 GCF_005190385.1 Monodon monoceros
GCATATATTTTCCATTAGCTAATCTTTTGCTTTTTTTTTTTTTTTTTTCTTTTTTGCAGTACGTGGGCCTCTCACCGTTGTGGCCTCTCCCGTTGCGGAGCACAGGCTCCGGATGTGCAGGCCCAGCAGCCATGGCTCACCGGCCCAGCCGCTCCACGGCATGTGGGATCTTCCCGGACTGGGGCACGAACCCACGTCCCCTACATTGGCAGGCGGACTCTCAACCACTGCACCACCAGGGAAGCCCAATCTTTTGCTTTTTTAATGTTCACCATATCCACTGAGATGCCACTGAGTTTGAGATATTATTTCCTTTGGTTTGGTATCTGTTTATGGCACTGTAGTAGGTATTTGTTACACGGTTTTCCATTGCTTCTGTTTTCTTTACCTAAAGCTCATTTTCTGTGTTTACCTAAGGGCAGTTGTTCTTCATATGTGCAAGAGAAGTTGTTCATGTGGAGGGAGACGACACCTAATTTGATTTTGAAGATCCCTTAGGAAGTATGTCCATTGATTTATTGGGAACCTACTAAACCAATTAATGCTAATCATACATTGCAATTATAAAGATGTTTGTTAAAGTTTTTCATTTTAAGGAATTTATAACCTAGGGGCAATGACTTATTTAAAGATCTATAATAGGGACTTCCCTGGTGGCGCACTGGTTAAGAATCCACCTGCCAATGCAGGGGACATGGGTTTGAGCCCTGGTCTGGGAAGATCCCACATGCCACGGAGCAGCGAAGTCCATGAGCCACAGCTACTGAGCCTTCACTCTATAGCCTGCGATCCACAACTACTGAGGCCCATGCGCTCTAGGGCCCTCATGCTGCAACTACTGAGCCTGCGTGCTGCACCTACTGAAACCTGCCATGTGCCTAGAGCCTGTGCTCTGCAACAAGAGAAGCCACTGCAGTGAGAAGCCATGCACCACAACGAAGACCCGCAGCCAAAAATAAATAAAATTATATTAAAAAAAATCTAATATATACCATATTAAAATTTTCAGTTTTTTCCAGTATTTTTTTTTCTGTTCTTGTCCCTTGGAGACAATGCAGTCCTTTAAAAAACATCTTCCTTGACAGTTCTTTGAGGAATATTATATGGAAGTTAATTTGCATCAATGAAAGACTCTAAACTGAATTACGATTAATGATTTTACCTGCATTTAATTTTTAATTTCCTGTAATAGACTTCACTGTTTTCCAGAATTATCAGTCATTAGTATATTCAAAAATTTATAGTAGGATACATAATCCCTATATGTTTTCTCATATGTGTCACTCTGGTAGGGAAAATTTGGGATTTAAAAACCAGCTCTTTTGACTCAAAATCAGCTCATTCCACTTCATCATGAATACTTTGCAATGCCATATTATGCCCTAAAGTAATGTTCCTTAATACGTTTTAGTAATACTTCCTTTCTTAATGCTATGCCAGTTGTGGGCTTTTCTCCCATAAAGATGTACATGTGAACATACACTTAAAACTTTGTATACAATTTTAGGCACATTCTTGGACACTCTGAAGCCCATCCACGAACTCTCCCAGGAGCTCTGCTCTGAATTCATGTAATTAGGATCTTGAGAGCATAAGGTTGAGTGTGACATTAGAAAACTCACTGAGTATTACTTGAATCACAATTCTTCCATATCAGTGCCAAAGAAATGATGCTAAAGGATTGGAGATGGTATTAATTTGAGATTTATAAAACAGGAAAAAAGAAAGGGAATAGTCAAAAGCCACCGTTGATTTATTTGTAAAGAAATGTGACATGGGATACGTTCTAGAGATGATAAAGAACAGAGAATAAAATTTTTTTTAAGAAGAAAGATTTATAATGCAGTTTTTACTCTGTCAGCAATTCAGTATCCAATGTAGATATTAGTAATAGAAGATTGAGTAAAGTGAAAAGAAAGGTTTTAGATCACAAAAAAGGGCATGTAAAGCCTTCTGAATCAATGAATCATTGAAACCTTTTAGAAGAGAGAGACACAATTAGCAGAGCAATAAAATTTCATTCTTATCAAAACTTCCTTTTTTTTAACATTTAATGTTCATTATGTATTATGATTTGAAGGATCACTGGATTTAAGAAATAGGTACCACTGATTCAGAACTTACTCCACTACTATATAGATAGTAAGGACCCACAGGTTTCATCATTACACACCCAAATTTCAAATATTAATCAGGCAAAACAATTCACAAGTTACCAGTAGCTTTTAAAAGATCACAATAAGTCATAACTTCCACTGCTTTATATATTCCATATCACTTTTTGACTCTGTAGAATGGTAAAAATCCTCATGTTCTAAACTGCTACCAGATTTGATTACTTTTAGTTTGGAAGTTTGAAGTGAATCTGAAGTGTAAAAATTTACAGAAATTTGTCAAATGTTCCTGATTTTAACCAAAGTATATGCAGATCTTCTGTATAGAAATGACACTTAAACTGAGTTTTATAGGTTGTCATGACAACATGAGTAGTGTTCCATGAGGAAGGATTTGAGCTTTATCATGTTTGCAGTTGTCCTAGCAACATGACAATCTGACTTCATGAATGAAGTGTCATTTTACCAGTTAAACTGGTTTGAAAATAATTGGACTTCTACTGGAATCTGTATCTATATATATATCGTAGAAAATTGAACACTGTTTCCAAAACAGAAACAAAAGAAATAATATTAGAGACTCAGAAGGGGGACAAATATCAATACATATCAGAGTAGGAAAGAGATATGTGAGGATGAGGTCGGGACATGGAAGACACGGAAGGAGGGAAGAGTAAAAGGAAAAAAAAGCCAATAAAATAAGGAAAAGGAGGATGACTAATAAATCAACAAATTTCACAGTATCATTAGTGGGTGGGGAAGTTTGAACATGGAAACAGCAGAGAAAGTTACCATGGAAACATTAGGGCACTTTGAACAAACAGGAGTGCCTTATTGTTTTGTAACTAAGTTGTTCCTATTGTAATTCTTATCAGGAATATCAGTTGGAGTATCAGTCTGAATCACACTAGAAGCATTTTCAGTATCTGACAAAGGAGTTTTGAAGGAAACAGCTTCAAACTAAATGGATTTGGTACAACAGAGAACAGTTCTTTATACAATATCACTTTCATACATGGACAACTACAAATGAATTTCACATCAATCAGAGCAGCTGTGCATATAAACTTTACTGTAATTGTTAATAGTTACTGCTTCCAAACTATTTAGATATACAAGTTGAACCATGAATTGAGTGATTTTACATTTGTCATGGGTTAATTTTGCATTACTGAAGAAGTAGAAGTTTGAGAAAATGAAAATGAAAATAACATACTGTAGATTTCTGGTGTGTGTGTGTGTGTGTGTGTGTGTGTGTGTGTGTGTGTGTAAAACTCTTTCTGTTGTCTTCATTTGTCTTTACCTATACCATGCCATACTTTTAAATCATAACTTCCTAACACTGTGGTTCCATGGTTCTGAGGCTTTTGGGGTTCACTGAAACCCCTGAAATCAAATGCCAAATTTTTGTGAATGTATATGAATATGTGCATTTTCAAAGGATATTACCCCAAATTTTAATCAGAGGAATAATGACCTTCAAAACATTAAGAATCACCAACTAATGAAAAATGGTGATTTGGTAGATAAACTCATGAAGAAAAGAAAAAAGAGATAAATGGCCAAGAATTTTCACTGTGTGAAAGGCAAGCATGGGGAAGGACTTCTGACTCTGGATAATACCAGGTACCCTGAAGTTATTGGTGTGATGTGAATCATCCTTGAAACTGCCAGGAACAAGGAGACTAATAGAGAAGGCTCAGAGCAGTTATTTAAGAAATGTCACTAAAACATAGAATAAAAGTATCACCAGTGATCATCGATGAACAAAACTAAGATTCCTGCTTTCCTGGAATTTACATTCTAGCAGGAAGGAAAAGAACTACAGATAAAAGCACAAAATGTGGTGAATTTTAACTATATATAAATTTTCAGGGTTTTCTCAGTTCCTGCCACAGAGTAGATACTTAACTATTTTAGAAAAAAGGAAGGAAGGAAGGGAGGGAGGAAGGGAGGAAGGAAGGAAGGGATGAAGGAGGGAGAGGGGAAGGAGCAAATGGAGCTTAGGCAATTAAACAGTGTTCTTGTTTTGCACATTCTAATATACGTCATACGTTCTTGTAGTGTATATCTGTGGGATACGTTTTTACAGATGTAATATTTCAATAGAACTGAGTAGGAAGCTAATCTGACAGACTAACATAGATTTTGTAGATCTGGTCACATTATATCAAATACATTTTCAACAGGAAGTTGAGCATGATAATTTTCCAAAATGAAAACTAAAGTAAACTGCAGGCAGTATAGAATGAAAGAAACCCTCAAATCTGCTATTTAACTCCTTCCTTTTATGGAGGAGAATACGGAGTCCCAAATATCTGAAATATTTTCCCAAAGTCATAGAGCCAACTAGCAGCAGAACTGAAATGAGAAACTGAATCTTCTAACTCTGAGCTTAATTTCATTCATGCTAGAATCTTCTAGGGAATATAACTGGTAGTCAGGAGATGCCAGTTTTATTGACTTCAAATAAGAAAAAAGCCTCATCAATTCATTCATTTTGTTCAATATTTAGCGGGATGTAGAAGTTTGTATTTGAGTTATGTGTTTGAATTATGAAAATGACCATTTCCCCAAAACTTCTAGCAAATTATTTCCATGCTGACTGGAAACATGTTGAGAGGTTAGAACACTTCTAGTATTTTCTATAACATATTTTTAAAAATTGGGGAATCAAACATCATACAAAGGGCCGCCCTCAAATGCACAATGTAATTGCAAAACTCTCATCTTTATGTTTTTAGGATTCAAATGATCAGCGTAACATAATTGTAAGATCATAGATTTCTTCTGTGTAATTCTGATGCCTTAGTATTGAGTAACTGTGTATTGGTAAAAATTTGCAACAGTTGTGTAGTTATAATACAATATATGTAAGTAAAATATAACCAAAGTTTAAAATTTATTTGATTGAAAAACTCAGGCAAAGCATAAGACATATGTTTGGCTCTCAGACCTTTTAACTAATAGTTGTATGATCTTGAGCAAGTTCTGTGATATTTCTGGGTCTCATTTTCTTCCTCTATAAAATACAGGGAACAGTGCCTATTTTTCAGTACTGTTTTGTGGATTAAATGAGGTAAGGTAATTTAGTGTAAACACACAATACATGCTCAATAAAATTTCTCTTCCTTTCTGAATAAGAAAAACAAGTTTCTAGATTAGAGTGCATTATCAATTTTCAAAATAAACTCAATAATTAGGCAAATTCTAAATCTGAAGCAGTTTACTAAAGTCACTTAAATAATTTAAGAGTACATGTAAAACAACGTCTACCAAGGAGTCATTGTCAGAGAAGCCAATATAAACATATTTTGTTTTGTTATCACATTAAAGTTAAAATGTACTTCCTTTGTGATCTGTGGATGTACCAGTTGAAATGTATTTGTTTATCTTCTTAGAGGGTACATAATGTGACTATAAGCACAAACTTTAGGTTCAAACTCTGATTCATCACTTTACTTAGCTCAGGCACATAACTTAATCCCATCTGTGCCCCAGTTTCTTCATCCATAAAAAGGAGATAATAGGAGTCTTTACTTCATAGGGTTTTGTGGGCATTAGGAGAGTTTATGTATCTATAGTGCTTGAAACAATACCTATTACTTGGTAATTAAATATCATGTATATTAACAATTACTATTATTTATATTTACTAGTGACTATGTAAATATTGGTTTCAAATAGTTATCACCTTTAAATTAAAAGAAGGTCTATTTTAACTTTCTCACATTTTTCTGATCATGTACATTTTATTTAGTGACAAACCTAAATTTATATTTAGCAAAATTTTGGCATCTAGATGAATTACACTAAAAAAGGTAGTGGTCGAGGGGTTTACTTATTTATGTAGGTACCTGAAATACATGATCTTGATTTACTAAACAAGTGAGAATTCTGCTCAAAATCTAATCATACAGTTAGGCATTGGGAAAATTCTGCTGGAAAATAATCTTTCAGACAAAGATTATTCTTTTCATGTGATAGTGCAGAAAGCTGGGTCTTGAACAGGCTCACTTACTTTCTGTGGAAAGTTTTGAGCCTGTTTTGGAGGGGCTTCTTAAAGTACCCATTAATTTAGAAAAACACTGATTTTTTTCTGATGGTTAATTTTAAAAATTTTTAAATTTTATATTGGAGTATAGTTGATTAACAGTGAGGTGTTAGTTACAGGTGTACAGCAAAGTGATTCAGTTATACTCATACAAGTGTCTATTCTTTTTCAAATTCTTTTTCCATTTAGGTTATTACAGAATATTGAGCCGAGTTCCCTGGGCTATACAGTAAGTCCTTGCTGGTTATCTATTTTCATTATAGTAGTGTGTATATGTTAATACCAAACTCCCAACATTGATTTTTTGCCTTTGCTTCCAGAATATGAGCTCTATGAGGGAGCTTTACTTCATTCCCTGCTGTACCCTCAGCGCCTGGAGCAGTGCCTAGAACTTAGTACACACTTAGTAATTGTTTGATCAATGAATAAATGGATAAGATCTAAATGTCAGTATTAGGTGTTGGGTATACAACAATCAAGACACTCTTAAGGTGTAAGCAAAAATTATTCACACCAAGATTACCATCTACTTTCTTATTGTCTAAAGTAAGTAGGTCTTCTTTCAGTATTTAAAAAAAAAACCCATAAAACAAAATATTTGCCTTATAACTCCATGACAGTCTAAGATAGGTATTGTCTGCCATCCAGCGCCTCCTTAATCTGTCTAGATTTGTCAATATTAGAGAGATGTCCAGTGTTCCCATTAGGATTTTCCCCTTTCTACTTAACCAAACCATCCAAAAGCTGCATTTCCAGACAATGTTACCATGGCCAGGTCTGAACCTGTCTGGTTGAACCTCTGGTTAACAAAGTCTCACTGAAGGGATAGTTGGAATTTGCACAGTCATATGTGGGAATAGGGTGTCTCTTTTCCTATCACTTGCATCCATGAATGTCAGGGAATCAGAGCTTAGTTGATTTCAGTTATAGTGGCATGTAATACACGTTAGGATGAATCATTACCATCTGCTTTATTGTCTAGTATGTTTCAGGAATGTTACATGCACAAATATTACTGAATCCTTACAATACCTTTTTCTGATATGTATTATCTTCATTTTACAAATGAAAGAAAAACAGAAACAGAGACAAAGCTTCAGAGGAAAAGTAAGTTATCCCTGGTGACACAGAAACTAAGAGACAGACAAGGAATTCAAACACAGGCCTGCTGTTGCTAAAGCCTGTGTATAGTACGCTTTTGTAGGATACCTGTGAAAGCTCTGTGATTTCATCCAGTTATTGAGCTCGTTGGTGTATTTCTCTCTCAAAATTCTGTCATCTCATTCCACTATGCTTTATACCCACCCATGCCTTGTCTAAGAACATGCCTGTATAGACAGCAAAACCTCAGGCTGGAGCTGAGCTATTTTCCATGGTAACCGGCTATATCTGAGACTGGGTTCAGTTCAGATGTCAAATCACACCAGAAACACCCTGGAGAGACTTGGGAATTATTCATAATTACCACCAATTGAAAGTGATGAGAAAATTGGTGCTGTTTCCCTATCAATCTCTAGAAAGATATTTTAAAAAATTCTTACTGTGAAAATTTGTCCCACAAGCTTCAACATTAATTCTCAATCTTTGTTTTGCAACACTCCAGTATGCCTCCAATTATTTCAAAGATTGCATTAAAGTTCTTAATTCCCAAACAAAATTAAATGTGATTAAAGTTGGTTTTCACTTTTTCTTGTGGAAAATTTCAAACATATTCAATAGTAAGAAAAGAGCAACGAACCTCTATGGACCCATTGATCCAGGTTCAACAGTTATCAATAAATGTCAAATCTTATTTCATTTATATCCTCCCATTTCTGCTCCATGCCCACCACAGGAGTATTTTGTAGCAAATCAGATATTGTGTCAGATCATCCTGGTCTTTTTTAAACTTTATTTTATATTAGGATGTCATAAAAACAGACCAAAAAAAAAAAAGAGGAAGGGAACACAGGAATAATATGAAACAAAGCCCAGCAAAATGCAGTGAAAAGTCCTCATTTTTGTTTTACTCAAAGAAGACAAAAAACATGTCTCTTTTATTCATTTTGTACAGAAATCAATATTTAATGTATCTTTACAATGATTATGTTGACGATGACTTCCCTAAAATGTGTGGCAAATAATTCCTGAGTGGGCATCAGACACTGAAGGAGATAGACTAGGTTGTAGCAGTCCCCAGATGGTAAGAAATTGGGAATCATTGATGATGTTGTGATATCAAGCACTATTTTGTTTTTTTCATTACTGACCAAATACAGGGGGCGTTTCCTTACAGTGCACCGTGGGAGGTGTTCTTGGCAGAAGAAATCTTTTGTATGCTGTATATTATATTCAAGATAATCTATGTAGTAGCCAAATAACTCCCACATTGAAACCACTTTACTGAGATTGATAAAACGGGTATTTTAGATTCATATACTTTTGTGTTTCTCATCAATAACTACTGATAATAGAGCTGCGCCTTTATTATGCCTTTAAGTGTCAAGCTATTGAAATAAAGATTCTTTTCAACATGCATTTCAATGGTAATAAAAATGTCTTATTTACTTTACAGTTGTTTTTATTTTGTAGAATGTGCCTAATTATTTTTAAGTGTTTTTGTTCTTAAGCATATTGATGGCATTGAAAACACATATAAATTGGTTAGTAATTTATCATAACAAAAGGTCAAATAATAGAAGGAAATGTTCAGTATCATCATTGTTTAAAATAAATTCATTTCAATTCCAGTATAAAATATCAGTGTAAAATCTGGGCAAATGTATGCCTCATTAACATCCAGAATTAATTCCAATGTTGTGATCTAATGTGAAGCAACAGCTGTCAGTTCTTAAAAATGCAATAAGGACATTAGGCTGTACATCAGTTAACACATATAGAAACAATGTTTTTACATTTTATAAGATTTTGGAATGCCTCAAACTCAAATCATAGTAGTTATAATAGCTTTGGTTGAAAAGTAGTATAGTTGGTGTTCTATTAAATATTTTGACTTTATAATTTAAAGAAAGTGGGTGGCTCTAGGTGTTAACATACTCTAAAAAGAAAGTTTGTGTTCATCTTGTAGCATTTTTATTATAAAAGAATACTTTTATAAATCAAATATACACAGTTAAGTTGTGTAAAGGTAAATTGAGTAAGGACATACGGTAGCTAGTGGATTCTGACTTATAGCTCTCATAAGAATCCCCTGGAGGGCTTTTAAAAACACAGATTGCTGGACCCCACCCCAGTTTCAGATTCAGAAGATCTAGGGAAGACCTCAGTATTTTCATTTCTAACCAGTTTCCAGGTGATGTTGATGTGCTGGTCCAGGGTTCTCACTTTGAGAACCACTGCAGTAGCCTAATATGTTCTAAGAATGCAGGATTTAAAATTGTAATAATTATGAAAATGTCTTTTTTAAATTGGATAGTGCATGGGAAATATATCAAGAAGGTAGATGTTGCCACTAATTCTACTTCTTTCCCTAATCACTTCACTCCCTCTCTAGGACTTCTGTTTCTCATCAACTATTACACATGTTTTCTCTTCTCAAACTTTGAAAACCTCACCTCTTCTTCTAACCCTTAGATGATGACAATACTTTAAATTTTCCTGAATGCATTAATGAAATCAGAAGAGAGCATTATCCTTCTGCTACCATATTTACCTCATACATTTTAACTTTCATCGTCATACAATGGACGCACTCCCCTGTTCCAATCTATAGCCATCCCCTCACTTATGTACTGCATCTCATTCCTGCCTCCTTAAGAATTTGCTCCCACAATGATTCCTTTCCCTCTCCTGGTTTTCTTCTTATCTCACTTGCGTCACCTTCATAGTTGGCTTTGCTGGATTCCCCAACGTTTATCTACCTTAAAGGTAAGACTAGTTCCTAGATCCTTATAAAGTATGTGTCAAGAGAGTTCACCTGAGGAAAGAAAGAGAGAAGCATTTATCCATTGGATCCCATCCCCATTGGTCAAGCGCTGCCCCATAAATCGTCAGCTCCTCTGCATTCCAAGATGCGAGTGCAGGAGTAAGAAGTGGGTTCCCTCAGGTGTCCTACAACGTGGTATCAAAGAAGCCCCTGGCTGGATGAAAGCTAAAGAACCCCCCCCATCTAAGCCTGATGTAAGATGTGGTCAGGTTGCCCCTCTGTTACACACCTGGTTTCTGTGGCAGTGGCTGAAATAAGATGTGAAGCTAAGAAGATTTGCTTTGATGCAAGAGGGGAGTCCATTCCATGTTCCTACATCATACATACTTGCTGACTTTAATAAGAAAGGAAATTCTTCAGAATTGAGCTGGAGGCCGAGGCAGGGGCTTGATGGTAACTGATATAGACCAACAGCCTAGTTTATGCCGTGCCTTGATAAACTGTAAAAGCCCATTGTTCTCTTCAGGAATCTCTAGGTAACATCAGGCTTATTGTCACCCATATGTAGCTATGAGTTAATTATTAGTCTTTGTTGTACAAGCAAGACAGCTGTAATAGTTCACTTCTGTACAACCTGGAAATTAAATTTATTAAAGACCATTCACGTGGTCATGCAAGCCCTTTGAGGTTGTTAGGGGAATTGAGGGACTCTTCACAACTAAATTTTCATTCCTTTCTTCAGGTTCTCATTTAGTCAACAGCCCCTAAGACTTGGAGTTCAGAGACTATGACCACCTCTCTCCTCTACCCGGAACCATTCGTAGTGCTCACATAATGAAACAACAGGAGAAGCATAATATCCTGATGTGCCATCCCATGTAACTATTCTATAGAACTACTTAA
>NW_021699388.1:0-1989 GCF_005190385.1 Monodon monoceros
TTGTAAAGTTAAATTAAAATTCAATAGCTTATCAATCAGTGTGATACACCACATCAACAAATTGAAGAATAAAAAGCATATGATCATCTCAATAGATACAGAAAAATCTTTTGACAAAATTCAACACCCATTTATGAAGAAAACTCTCCAGAAAGTGGGCATAGATGGAACCTACCTCAACATAAAAAAGACCATATACAACAAACCCACAGCAAATATCATTCTCAATGGTGAAAAACTGAAAGCATTTCCTCTAAGATCAGGAACAAGACAAGGATTTCCACTCTCACCACTATTATTCAACAAAACCTTGGAAGTCCTAGCCACAGCAGAGAAGAATAAGAAATAAAACAAATCCAAATTGGAAAAGAAGTAAAACTGTCACTGTTTGCAGATGACATGATACTATACAGAGAAAATCCTAAAGATGCTACTAGAAAACTACTAGAGCTCATCCATGAATTTGGTAAAGTTGCAGGATACAAACTTAATACACAGAAATCTCTTGCATTCCTACACACTAAAAGTGAAAGATTAGAAAGAGAAATCAAGAAAACAATCCCACTTACCATCAGATCAAAAACAATAAAACACCTAGGAATAAACCTACCTAAGGAGGCAGAAGATTTGTACTCAGAAAACTATAAGACACTGATGAAAGAAATCAAAGATGACCCAAACAGGATTTCCCTGGTGGTGCATTGGTTAAGAATCCACCTACCAATGCAGGGGACATGGGTTCGAGCCGTGGTCCGGGAAGATCCCACGTGCCGTGGAGCAACTAAGCCCATGCGCCACAACTACTGAGCCCGCATGCCACAACTACCGAAGCCCGTGTGCTAGAGCCCGTGCTCTGCAGTGAGAGAAGCCACCGCAATGAGAAGCCCACACACTGCACCGAAGAGTCGCCCCTGCTCGCCGCAACTAGAGAAAGCCCTTGCACAGAAACAAAGACCCAACACAGACAAAAAAAATTTAAAAAAACAACAAAAAAAAAGGCAGCAAGGACTCCCCAAGCTCCACTGTGTTCCTAGAACCTCTAGAAAAAACACTAGTTCACATGAGCTCATACATTTTAACCCTGAGCTGATACCCTCTTCCCTGAGTTCCTTAGAATCAGGTAACCCAAGCTCAAACTGTGTACAAATCCCCTTACCCCTCCTTCCTACTGAGCCTCATCATGGTTCTTCATGGTGAGTACGCTCACTTGCTGCAAGTTAGGAAACCTGACTTGGGTTAACTATAGAGCTGATCCTGGGGCGTCTAGCTGGGCTTCATTACAACTCCAGGAAAGAAAGTCATGTGAGAGCACCCAGAGAGAACTAGCACAGTCTTCCAGCTGTGCTGTTAGTGGTCAGAGACAAGAGAATTTGGTGTTCATTTCTTTGGAGGCTACTAATTATTTTGGAGGGTGAGGGTGGAACATGCTCTCTTTTCCTTTATGCATATAAGTAATGTTTTTAACTGTTCAAAAAATATCTGAAAGATTTGAGGAAAGCTCTGTTTCCTTCAATTAATGTGACAAGAAAAAAGGTCCAGAGATTTAGGTCTGTCCATAATATTCTCATAGCTATAGTGTAGACATATTGTACATTAAAAACTCAGCAGCGTTGTGACCACCTTAGAGGGGTGGGATACGGAGGAGGGGAGGGAGACTCAAGAGGGAGGAGATATGGGAATATATGTATATGTGTAGCTGATTCATTTTGTTATACAGCAGAAACTAAAACAACATTGTAAAGCAATTATACTCCAATAAAGATGTTAAAAAAAAAAAGAAATACTGGCATCAAAGCATTAAAAAGTAAATTAAAAAAAACTCAGCAATGTGAACACATCTTGTACCCAAGTCCCTTGAAATAAGATTATCAAAAGCACTGATTTTGAAGACTTCCTGGAAGATAAAAACATATTTCATAGTCTTCGCTCTAAGAGCAGAACGCACAACTTAAAACCACACAGCAAGAGAAATAGAGCGAGGCTTTGACA
>NW_021699389.1:0-1495 GCF_005190385.1 Monodon monoceros
TAAGGGTTAGGTTTAGAGTTAGGGTTAAAGGACGGGGAGGGTTCAGGGTACAGGTTAAGGTACGACAAAGGTTTATGGTGAGTGTATGTGTTTGGGTACGGGTTAGTGTTAGCATACGTGTTAGGATTAGGGGACGGGTTTGGGTAAGTCTTCGGGTAAGGGTGAGGGTTAGGGTTAGCGTTAGGGTTAGGGGACGGGGACGTTTTAGGGTACAAGTTAGGGTAGGACATCGGTTTAGGGTGAGCGTACGTGTTAGGGTACGGGTTAGTGTTATCGTACGGGTTAGGATTAGGGGACGGGTCAGTGTAAGGCTTCGGGTAAGGGTTAGGGTTAGGGTTAGGTTTAGGTTTAGGTTTAGAGGACGGGGACGGTTTAGGGTACAGGTTAGGGTACGACAACGATTTAGCGTGAGCATACATTGTAAGGCACGGATTAGTGTTAGCGTACGGGTTAGGAATATGGGACGGGTTAGGAATAGGAGACGGGTTAGGGTAAGGGTTAGGGTTAGGGTTAAGGTTAGGGTTAGGGGATGGGGACGGGGACGGTTTAGGGACAGGTTAGTGTACGACAATGGTTTAGGGTGAGCATACGTGTTACGGTACGGTTTAGTGTTAGCGTACGGTTTAGGATTAGGGCACGGGTTAGGGTAAGGCTTCAGGTAAGGGTTAGGGTTAGGGTTACGGTTAGGGGACGGGAGGGTTTAGGGTACAGGTTAGGTTACGACAACGGTTTAGGGTGAGCGTATGTGTTAGGGCACGGGTGAATGTTAGCGTACGGGTTAGGATTAGGGAACGGGTTAGGATAAAGTTTCGGGTAAGTGTTAGGGTTAGGGTTAAGGTTAGGGTTAGGTTTAGGTGAGAGGGACGGTTTAGGGTACAGGTTATGGTACGAGAACGGTTTAGGTTGAGCGTACGTGATAGGGTTAGTGTTAGCGTACGGGTTCGGATTAGGGGACGGGTTAGGGAATGGCTTCAGATAAGGGTTAGGGTTAGGGTTATGGTTAGGGTTAGTGTTAGGGGACGGGGACATTTTAGGGTACAGGTTAGGGTATGACAACAGTGTAGGGTGAGCGTATGTGTTAGGGCACGTGTTAGTGTTAGCGTACGGGTTAGGATTCGGGACGGGTTAGGGTAAGGCTTCGGGTAAGGTTTAGGGTTAGGGTTAGGGTTAGGGGATGGGGACGGTTTAGGGTACAGGTTAGGGCATGACAACGGTTTAGGCTGAGTGTACCTGTTAGGGTACGGGTTAGTATTAGCGTACGGGTGCGGATTAGGGGACCCGTTAGTCTAATGCTTCGGGTAATGGTTAGGGTTAGGGTTAGGGGACGGGGACGGTTTAGGGTACAGGTTAGGATACGACAACGTTTTAGGGTGAGCGTACGTGTTAGGGTACGGGTTAGTGTTAGCGTACGGGTTAGGATTAGGGGACGTGTTAGGGTAAGCATTCGGGTAAGGGTTAGGGTTAGGGTTAGGGTTAGGGGACGGGGACGGGGACG
>NW_021699390.1:0-1904 GCF_005190385.1 Monodon monoceros
TAACTGTGAAACTAGACTTAGTTATTGAATAGACCCTCCCTAGAAACATATGACATTAATAAAACCAACAAAACTTTGTTCAGTTTCCAATGATAGACACACTACAGACTCAATTATGGGCCATCCAGTTTAATGAAGGGAAGAAGTGATTGAACAAATATAGAGCAAACAGAATATGAAGTTTTATCCTCCATTAATATTAGTAACGGATAGTGTGGGCTCCAATGCCTTCAAGATAGCTTGAGACCATCATCTCTGTGTCATGGGCAGGGGGATGTTCAGCCAGGATGTCTTTCACTGTCACTGAGAAAAATTTCCATAATATATAATGATACCTACTGAAACTGTTATGGGGCATTTGGGTAATAAGGAATCCATTAGCATATTTTTCCAGAAGACTTGACTGCATAATGAAGACAGTAGATTTGGACACTTTCAGCCATGAAGAAGTTGTTTGGATATTCATCTTTATGCCTAATGAAATAAGCTTATTTCATCTCTGCAGCTTCCCATATACCATTTTCCCACCTCTGTTTTATCTTTGGAAAGATTTTAGAAATTGAAAGTCAAGTTAAAAAGTGAGTGACAACTTAAATGATATATGGAATATTTTGCTGACCTACAAGAGCATGCAGAATTAAATATGACTCAGTTCAAATGTTTATTTTAACGTGTATGTTGAGGTGGAGTTTTCAAGGGGCCAGAAAATGAGAATTCACCTTGCAGTGTGTGTTACCAGTTCTGTTCATTGCACAGAATCATCTTCATAAAACATACTGTTTTCTATGTACCTGGTATATATCTCAATTAGTTTGAAGAATTTCTCAGATACCTCTTAATATGTAATGCTCCAATTCCAATCTTGCCATGCCCTGTACCAGTAACACAGCACACAGGAGATTTATTTCTCTTTATTTCTCTGGGTTGTTCAGAATCCAATGAAAGAACAATGGAATGGGATCCAAGAGATCAGGGTTCTTGTCCCAGATTTACCATAAAATTAATTGTGTCCTCTTGGGAAAATTATAGTCATTCTAGGTCCCTTTTCTTTACTTTGACAGAGCTGCACTAGATGACCCCAAATAATATAGCACTCTTTCAGTAGTAGCTTAGATGTTATTGGTATTCTGAAACAAATGAAGACAATGAAGCTGTGCAACATCTCTGTAACTCTGTTGTCTTAGAGTTGCCTCCATTTTACAGATGATAAGATGACTGTGCATAGAAGTAGATGTTTGGAACCAGCGGTTCCAAAGTAAGTGGAGGTAAACCACAAATTTCCTTCCTTCCTGAAGCTCACTTAGCCAAAACATAGGCTTCTGAATATTAAGCTGTAAAGCATATTATCAGTACATTTTAAAGAAGCTATTCTTCTAGGATTTCCAATTAATAGCAGGAGGTTTTGAAATTCTTAAAAGATCAACTAATTTTGTGAGATTTACAGCTCTATTTTCCTGTCAAGCAAGAGTCATCTGAGCTTCTGGATGCTTCTCTGAACCTCTTGAAGTTTTCTTCTTGCTATCTGAAATTCATGCCAGATAAGTCTTTTTCTAGTGCATATGTACAGACTTGTGTATTTTTATATAGGAAAGCGATGCAGTGAGTCAAGTCGGGAGTTAAGCCCTCATTCTCAGAGTGGTATTGAGCTCCTGGTGAAATATAATCATCATTTCCTCAGGATCGAAAAGCAGTTATCTCAGGTGTATAATCCCATTAACTAGTTATACATTTACGTAGGATACATGTATTTATTGTACCTACGAGGTGCGTTCTCTTTGGGAAGTACAAAGCTCTTTGAGACATAGGTTTTTCATTTTTTTGTTATCCCACAAATACTGTGACCCTTTGAGCAGGAAAGTCTATATTTTACTAACATCTAGAACCAGCAGTTAACACGGTGTCTA
>NW_021699391.1:0-9210 GCF_005190385.1 Monodon monoceros
TATGATCCTTTTAATGTGCTGTTGGATTCTGTTTGCTAGTATTTTGTTGAGGATTTTTGCATCTGTGTTCATCAGTGATATTGGCCTGCAGTTTTCTTTGTGACATCTTTGTCTGGTTTTGGTATCAGGGTGATGGTGGCCTCGTAGAATGAGTTTGGAAGTGTTCCTCCCTCTGCTATATTTTGGAAGAGTTTGAGAAGGATAGGTGTTAGCTCTTCTCTAAATGTTTGATAGAATTTGCCTGTGAAGCCATCTGGTCCTGGGCTTTTGTTTGTTGGAAGATTTTTAATCACAGTTTCAATTTCAGTCGTTGTGATTGGTCTGTTCATATTTTCTATTTCTTCCTGGATCAGTCTTGGCAGTTGTGCATTTCTAAGAATTTGTCCATTTCTTGCAGGTTGTCCATTTTATTGGCGTAGAGTTGCTTGTAGTAAACTCTCATGATCCTTTTGTATTTCTGCAGTGTCAGTTGTTACTTGTTTTTCACTTCTAATTCTATTGATTTGAGTCTTCTCCCTTTTTTTCTTGATGAGTCTGGCTAATGGTTTATCAATTTTGTTTATCTTCTCAAAGAACCACCTTTTAGTTTTATTGATCTTTGCTATCGTTTCCTTCATTTCTTTTTCATTTATTTCTGATCTGATTTTTATGATTTCTTTCCTTCTGCTAACTTTGGGGGTTTTTTGTTCTTCTTTCTCTAATTGCTTTAGGTGCAAGGTTAGGTTGTTTATTCGAGATGTTTCCTGTTTCTTAAGGTAGGATTGTATTGCTATGTATTGCTATAAACTTCCCTCTTAGAACTGCTGTTGCTGCATCCCATAGGTTTTCGGCCGTCGTGTCTCCATTGTCATTTGTTTCTAGGTATTTTTTGATTTCCTCTTTGATTTCTCCAGTGATCACTTGGTTATTAGGTAGTGTATTGTTTAGCTTCCATGTGTTTGTATTTTTTACAGATCTTTTCCTGTAATTTATATCTACTCTCATAGTGTTGTGGTTGGAAAAGATACTTTATACAAGTTCAGTTTTCTTAAATTTACCAAGGCTTGATTTGTGACCCAAGATATGATCTATCCTGGAGAATGTTCCATGAGCACTTGAGAAAAATGTGTATTCTGTTGTTTTTGGATGGCATGTCCTATAAACATCAATTAAGTCCATCTTGTTTAATGTATCATTTAAAGCTTGTTTTCTTATTTATTTTCATTTTGGATGATCTGTCCATTGGTGAAAGTGGGGTGTTAAAGTCCCCTACTATGATTGTGTTACTGTCAGTTTCCCCTTTTGTGGCTGTTAGTATTTGCCTTATGTATTGAGGTGCTCCTATGTTGGGTGCATAAATATTTACAATTGTTATATCTTCTTCTTGGATCAATCCCTTGATCATTATGTAATGTCCTTCTTTGTCTCTTCTAATAGTCTTTATTTTAAAGTCTATTTTGTCTGATATGAGAATTGCTACTCCAGCTTTCTTTTGATTTCCATTTGCATGGAATATCTTTTTCCATCCCCTCACTTTCAGTCTGTATGTGTCCCTAGGTCTGAAGTGGGTCTCTTGTAGACAGCATTTATATGGGTCTTGTTTATGTATCCATTCAGCCAGTCTGTGTCTTTTGGTGGGAGCATTTAATCCATTTACATTTAAGGTAGTTATCGATATGTATGTTCCTATTCCCATTTTCTTAATTGTTTTGGGTTTGTTATTGTAGGTCTTTTCCTTCTCTTCTATTTCTTGCCTAAAGAATTCCTTTAGCATTTGTTGTAAAGCTGGTTTGGTGGTGCTGAACTCTCTCAGCTTTTGCTTGTCTGTAAAGGTTTTAATTTCTCCATCAGATCTGAATGAGATCCTTGCTGGGTAGAGTAATCTTGGTTGTAGGTTTTTCTCCATCACCTTAAGTATGTCCTGCCAGTCCTTTCTGGCTTGCAGAGTTTCTGCTGGAAGATCAGCTGTTAACCTTATGGGGATTCCCTTGTGTGTTATTTGTTGTTTTTCCCTTGCTGCTTTTAATGTTTTCTTTGTATTTAATTTTTGATAGTTTGATTAATATGTGTCTTGGCGAGTTTATCCTTGGATTTATCCTGTATGGGACTCTGTGTGCTTCCTGGACTTGAACTATTTCCTTTCCCATATTAGGGAAGTTTTCAACTATAATCTCTTCAAATATTTTCAGTCCCTTTCTTTTTCTCTTCTTCTTCTGGGACCCCTATACTTCGAATGTTGGTGCATTTAATGTTGTCCCAGAGGTCTCTGGGACTGTCCTCAGTTTTTTTCATTCTTTTTTCTTTATTCTGCTCTGCAGTAGTTATTTCCACTGTTTTATCTTCCAGGTCACTTATCCGTTCTTCTGCCTCAGTTATTCTGCTATTGATCCCTTCTAGAGTATTTTTAATTTCATTTATTGTGTTGTTCATCATTGCTTGTTTCCTCTTTAGTTCTTCTAGGTCCTTGTTAAATGTTTCTTGCATTTTCTCTATTCTATTTCCAAGATTTTGGATCATCTTTACTATCATTATTCTGAATTCTTTTTCAGGTAGATTGCCTATTTCCTCTTCATTTGTTCGGTCTGGTGGGTTTTTTTTAATCTTGCTCCTTTATCTGCTGTGTTTCTGCCTTATTTTGCTTATTTTACTGTGTTTGGGGTCTCCTTTTCGCAGGCTGCAGGTTCGTAGTTCCTTTTGCTTTTGGTGTCTGTCCCCAGTGGCTAAGGTTGGTCAGTGGGTTTTGTAGGCTTCCTGGTGGAGGGGACTAGTGCCTTGTTTCTGGTGGATGAGGCTGGATCTTGTGTTTCTGGTGGGCAGGTCCACATCTGCTGGTGTGTTTTGGGGTGTCTGTGGCCTTATTATGCTTTTAGGCAGCCTCTCTGCTAATGGATGGGGCTGTATTCCTGTCTTGCTAGTTGTTTGGCATAGGGTGTCCAGCACTGTAGCTTGCTGGTCGTTGAGTGAAGCTCGTTGTTGGTGTTGAGATGGAGATCTCTGGGAGATTTTTGCCATTTGATATTACGTGGAGCTGGGAGGTCTCTTGTGGACTGGTGTCCTGAAGTTGGCTCTCCCACCTCAGAGGCACAGCCCTGACTTCTGGCTGGAGCACCTAGAGTCTTTCATCCACATGGCTCAGAATAAAAGGGAGAAAAACTAGAAAGAAAGAGGACAAAATAAAATAAAATAAAAGATAAAATAAAGTTATTAAAATAAAAAATAATTATTAAGAAAAAATTTTAAAAAGTAAAAGATGGACAGAACGCTAGGAAAAATGGTGAAAGCAAAAGCTATACAGAGAAAATCTCACAGAGAAGCATACACATACACACTCACAAAAAGAAGAAAAGGGGAAAAAATAATATATCTTGCTCCCAAAGGCCACCTCCTCAATTTGGGATGATTTGTTGTCTATTCAGGTATTCCACAGATGCAGGGTGCATCAAGTTGATTGTGGAGATTTAATCCGCTGCTTCTGAGGCTGCTGGGAGGGATTTCCCTTTCTCTTCTTTGTTCACACAGCTCCCGGGGTTCAGCTATGGATTTGGCCCCACCTCTGCGTGTAGGTCACCTGAGGGCGTCTGTTCTTCGCTCAGACTGGATGGGGTTAAAGGAGCAGCTGATTTGGCAGCTCCTGCTCACTCATGCCGGGGGGAGGGAGGGGTACAGATGCAGGGCGAGCCTGCGGCGGCAGAGACCAGCATGACGTTGCACCAGGCTGAGGCGCACCGTGCGTTCTCCTAGGGAAGTTGTCCCTGGATCACGGGACCCTGACGGTGGCAGGCTGCACAGGCTCCCGGGCGGGGAGGTGTGGATAGTGACCTGTGCTCGCACACAGGCTTCTTGGTGGCTGCAGCAGCAGCCTTAGCGTCTCATGCCCGTCTCTGGGGTCCGCACTGATAGCCGCAGCTCGCGCCCCTCTCTAGAGCTCCTTTAAGCAACGCTCTTAATCCCCTCTCCTTGCGCACCAGGAAACACAGAGGGAAGAAAAAGTCTCTTACCTCTTCAGCAGGTCCAGACTTTTTCCCGGACTCCCTCCCAGCTAGCTGTGGCACACTAGTCCCCTTCAGGCTGTGTTCACGCTGCCAACCCCAGTCCTCTCCCTGCAATGTGACCGAAGTCCGAGCCTCAGCTTCCAGCCCCCGCCCACCCCGGCGGGTGAGCAGACAAGCCTCTCGGGCTGGTGAGTGCTGGCCGGCACCGATCCTCTGTGCAGGAATCTCTCCACTTTGCCCTCCACACCCCTGTTGCTGTGCTGTCCTCCGTGGCTCCGAAGCTTCCCCCCTCCGCCACCCGCAGTCTCCGCCCGCGAAGGAGCTTCTAGTGTGTGGAAACCTTTCCTCCTTCAGAGCTCCCTCCCACTGGTGCAGGTCCCGTCCCTATTCTTTTGTCTCTGTTTTTTCTTTTTTCTTTTGCCCTACCCAGGTACGTGGGGGAGTTTCTGGCCTTTTGGGAGGTCTGAGGTCTTTTGCCAGCGTTCAGTGGGTGTTCTATAGGAGCAGTTCCACGTGTAGATGTATTTCTGATGTATCTGTGGGGAGGAAGGTGATCTCCGCGTCTCACTCTTCCGCCATCTTCTCAAATCCCCTACCCATCTGTTCTTGTATGACATCCACCCTTTCCATTAGAGCCTATATATAGCATGTTAATCACGGTCTGATAATTCCAACATCTTTGCTAAATCTGAATCTGGTTCTTTGCTTGCCCCGTCTCTTCAAACTTTGTTTTTTACGTCTTTTGGTAGACGTTTAAATTTGTTGTTGAAAGCTGCACCTGATATACTATGTGAAAGGAACTGAGTTAAATAGGACTTTACTGTAAGCTTTTACATTTCTCCTAGAGTTTCAGCTATGTTTACCATTTGCTGTAGGTGTCAGAGGCTGAAATACCCTCTTCAGTCAGGCACAGTTACAATAAACCAGAGCCCTGTGGGAGTGACCATATTGGCATAAATGTCTGGTATAGGAGGGCTTCTACTAATAAGGTGCCAGTAAGGCTGATCACAACAAAGTAGTGGGTACTAAAGGCTGGGGGTTGAGTCTAATGCCTCCAAAAGGAGGAAGAACTGTTTAGAAGACTGTGCATTAATTTTGCAATGTTAACATGGTCTGTCTAAGCAAGCCTTTCTGGCATTCTGTGAGGGCTGTAGCCTGAGGTTGTCAGGGAGGTAAAAGTTCCACCATATGCTTTTTTAAAAGAGCCCATTGTTGCATATTTTAAGAAATTAATTGAACACAACAAAATGGTCAGAACACTGAAGGCAATAAGGAGTATCTTGGTGGGTTCTTGCCTTTTGGTTTCAGAAGTGGCGTCTGGTGACATAGATGACATAGATGAGTAATATGCCTGTACAAGCATCTATCGTGGTCAGAGCATAATGAGTAGCTCCTGAAGAGGGGTGAAGGGTCCTGTAAAGTCTATTTGCCATCAGCTGTAGGGGCCCCACCCTTAGTCTTGGAAGTTGAACCCATCAATTTTATTGCCAGTGGAATTTTAAAATGTGGAATAAGCTACATTTGTAAGTTAGCCAAGGCAGAGGGGGTTCTGGCATTCTATCTAGACCTTTAGGGCAGAGGCCTGTCAATGTTTTTTATATTTTATGGGCCTCCTGGGCCAAGGTTATAGCATCAGGTCCGAGGTGTAGGCATGTGTCTCAGAAACTCAGGTCAATTTATTGGCTTGAGTATTGAAATGAGCCTTTGAAGCGTGAGGTTTATTGCATGGATGTGTCTGACCTTGACTTATATTTGGGTAATTGTGAGGCAAGATATTATGAGTTGTTATCCCTAAAGGGTTGACTTTGGATAAGAAGGTCTTGGTGGTGGTTGAACCAGACAGCTAGACCATTGGCAATGGCCTAATAATTTGCAAAAAAGGGTGCAGATGCACCTGACTGTTGGCCAGGACATCCTCTAGTGCTAGAATGATTTCCAGGAGTTTGATTAATTGTGCTGATGCTTGGGTCCCTTCTTTGAACGGGGATGGTGGTTTTTTTTTTTTTTTTTAGGGATAGAAAGCAGCAGCTCTCCAGTGGACTCCTGATTGTGCTTGAAGCACACCGTCCATAAAACATATGAACCCTCCTGGTCACTCAGGTGATCTCAGAAGGCTTCTCAAGGGGCCATTGGGTCTAGAAAAAGGGAGACCTTCTCAGAGCCATTGCATCAAACTGAGGACAAGGGAAACACTTTCTCCTGTTGGTGGAATATGCCAGAAAGCCATGTTTCACTCTCTCTGCAAGTATTGTTATCTTTTCAATGAAGTGGCCTCTGTGGTGAAGCAAGCCTGAAGGGTGCTGCCTCATGACTCAAGGCAAAATGGGTAGCCAGCTGTACGTGGTCTTCAGCTCAGGGCCTGTGAGAGCCTCCAACTCCAGAAGGTCGAGTGGTTGGCAGTGGCTGTTCTAATTAGTGCAGCACTAGGGGGAGGAGCAGTTTCTTGCAGCCGAGTGCCCTGAGCAGTCTGTGGCCAGCATGGTATTTAGGCTCTGGGAGGTGTGACAGGCAGGCTTTGGATGTGGGGAGGGAAATACTCATAGAGTGCCCGTTGTCCCAACTGATTTTAGAACTGTCGCCCCACCCAAAGTTGATTTCACTAGTAACTTGTTAGTGGAGCTGCTAATTGTGACAGTGGGGGCTGTTGATGATGAGGGACATGTGCCCCATGACATGATTTCTTTTTTTTAACATCTTTTAACAAACACCTTTAACATCTTATATCTTGGAGTATAATTGCTTTACAATGGTGTGTTAATTTCGGCTTTATAACAAAGTGAATCAGCTCTACATATATCCCCACATCTCCTCCCTCTTGCGTCTCCCTCCCTCCCACCCTCCCTATCCCACCCCTGTAGGTGGTCACAAACCACCTAGCTGATCTCCCTGTGCTATGCGGCTGCTTCCCACTAGCTATCTATTTTACATTTGGTAGTGCCATTCGCTCAGTTTGTCCCAGCTTACCTTTCCCCCTCCCCATATACTCAAGTCCATTCTCTAGTAGGTCTGTGTCTTTATTCCCGTCTTACCCCTAGGTTCTTCATGACCTTTTTAAATTTTTTCTTAGATTCCATATATATGTGTTAGCATATGGTATTTGTCTTTCTCTTTCTGACTTACTTCACTCTGTATGACTCTAGGTCCATCCACCTCACTACAAATAACTCAATTTTGTTTCGTTTAATGGCTGAGTAATATTCCATTGTATATATGTGCCACATCTTCTTTATCCATTCATCCGATGATGGACACTTTGGTTGCTCCATCTCCTGGATATTGTAAATAGAGCTGCAATGAACATTTTGGTACATGACTCTTTTTGAATTATGGTTTTCTCAGGGTATATGCCCAGTAGTGGGATTGCTGGGTCATATGGTAGTTCTATTTGTAGTTTTTTAAGGAACCTCCATACTGTTCTCCATAGTAGCTGTACCAATTCACATACCCACCAGCAGTGCAAGAGTGTTCCCTTTTCTCCACACCCTCTCCAGCATTTATTGTTTCTAGATTTTTTGATGATGACCATTCTGACTGGTGTGAGATGGTATCTCATTGTAGTTTTGATTTGCATTTCTCTAATGATTAATGATGTTGAGCATTCTTTCATGTGCTTGTTGGCAATCTGTATATCTTCTTTGGAGAGATGTCTATTTAGGTCTTCTGCCCATTTTTGGATTGGGTTGTTTTTTTGTTATTGAGCTGCATGAGCTGCTTGTAAATTTAGATTAATCCTTTGTCAGTTGCTTCATTTGCAAATATTTTCTCCCATTCTGAGGGTTGTCTTTTGGTCTTGTTTGTGGTTTGCTTTGCTGTGCGAAAGCTTTTAAGTTTCATGAGGTCCCATTTGTTTATTTTTGTTTTTATTTCCATTTCTCTAGGAGGCGGGTCAAAAAGGATCTTGCTGTGATTAATGTCATAGAGTGTTCTGCCTATGTTTTCCTCTAAGAGTTTGATAGTTTCTGGCCTTATATTTTGGTCTTTAATCCATTCTGAGTTTATTTTTCTGTATGGTGTGAGGGAGTGTTCTAATCTCATACTTTGACATGTAGCTGTCCAGTTTTCCCAGCACCACTTATTGAAGAGGCTGTCTTTTCTCCACTGTACATTCCTGCTTCCTTTATCAAAGATAAGGTGACCATATGTGCATGGGTTTATCTCTGGGCTTTCTATCCTGTTCCATTGATTTATATTTCTGTTTTTGTGCCAGTACCATACTGTCTTGATTACTGTAGCTTTGTAGTATAGTCTGAACTCAGGGAGCCTGATTCCTCCAGCTCTGTTTTTCATTCTCAAGATTCTTTGGCTATTTGGGGTCTTTTGTGTTTCCATACAAATTGTGAAATTTTTTGTTCTAGTTCTGTGAAAAATGCCATTGGTAGTTTGATAGGGATTGCATTGAATCTGTAGATTGCTTTGGGTAGTAGAGTCATTTTCACAATGTTGATTCTTCAAATCCAAGAACATGGTATATCTCTCCATCTATTGTATCATTTTAATTTCCTTCATCAGTGTCTTATAATTTTCTGCATACAGGTCTTTTGTCTCCTTAGGTAGGTTTATTCCTAGATATTTTATTCTTGGTAAATGGTAAATTTTATTCAATGGTAAATGGGAGTGTTTTCTTAATTTCACTTTCAGATTTTTCATCATTAGTGTATAGCAATGCCAGGGATTTCTGTGCATTAATTTTGTATCTTGCTACTTTACCAAATTCATTGATCAGCTCTAGTAGTTTTCTGGTAGCATCTTTAGGATTCTCTATGTATAGTATTATGTCATCTGCAAAGAGTGACAGCTTTAGTTCTTTTCCGATTTTGATTCCTTTTCTTCTCTGATTGCTGTGGCTAAAACTTCCAAAACTATGTTGAATAAGAGTGGTGAGAGTGGGCAACCTTGTCTTGTTCCTGATCTTAGTGGAAATGGTTTCAGTTTTTCACCATTGAGGATGATGTTGGCTGTGTGTTTGTCATATATGGCCTTTATTATGTTGAGGAAAGTTCCCTGTATGCCTACTTTCTGCAGGGTTTTTATCATAAATGGGTTTTGACTTTTGTCGAAAGCTTTCTCTGCATCTATTGAGATGATCATATGGTTTTTCTCCTTCAATTTGTTAATATGGTGTATCACATTGATTGATTTGTATATATTGAAGAATCCTTGCATTCCTGGAGTAACCCCACTTGATCATGTTGTATGATCCTTTTAATGTGCTGTTGGATTCTGTTTGCTAGTATTTTGT
>NW_021699392.1:0-3453 GCF_005190385.1 Monodon monoceros
AGTAGAAATCCTGATCATCCTAATGATAGGGAAAAGCAACCATGGCACTTTTGTGACGCAGTGATGAAATTAAACGCAACTTAAGCCAGAGTCCTTAAAACTTATTAAGCAACCATTGCCATAGGGGAGGCCACTAACCCTAATGAAACTGATCTGATGCTCTCTGAAGGAAGAAATCTATAAATATGAGCAGATTAGAGAGGACACCGTCCTCACACACACACACACACACACACACACACACACACACACACACACACAAAGTATATCCAGTGACAAACAAACAAGCAAAAAGAATCAGGGAGAAAGAAATCAGAAAACTTGAATACAGAGGGAGGAAACAATTTAAATTGGTACAAAGGTCCACAATTTAATCCAGTTGGAAATGTAGAATTCGCTAAAAGAATTTATAGCCTGGTGAGACCTTTGTCCTTGGCAGACAGCTGTCTTCTCACTGTGTCTTCATATGGCTTTTTCTTTGTTCAGTGTGGGGAGAGAGAGAGCTCTGTGGCTTCTGTTCCTCTTCTTATAAGGATAACCCCCTATTGGATTAGAGCTCCAAGCTTATGACCTTGCTTAACCTTGAAGGTCATACCTCCAAATACAGTCACATTGGAGGTTAGGGCTTCAACATACCAATTTCAGGGGAACAGAAATCAGTGCATAACGTCTTTTTTTATTTTCCTTTTGGCTGTGTTGGGTGTTCGTTGCTGCGTGCGGGCTTTCTCTAGTTGCAGTGAATGGGGGCTCCTCTTCGTTGAGGTACACGGGCTTCTCACCGCGGTGGCTTCTCTTGTTGTGGGGCATGGGCTGTAGGTGCGCGGGCTTCAGTAGTTCTGGCCCGCGGGCTCAGTAGTTGTGGTTCACGGGCTCTAGAACTCAGGCTCAGTAGTTGTGGCACACAGGCTTTGTTGCTCCACGGCATGTGGCATCTTCCCGGACCAGGGCTCAAACCCGTGTCCCCTGCATTGGCAGACGGGTTTTTAACCACTGCATCACCAGGGAAGCCCCATTCCATAACATTTTTTTTTCTTTTTTTTAATAACATGTTTATGGGAGTTTAATTGCTTTACACTGGTGTGTTACTTTCTGCTTTATAACAAAGTGAATCAGCTATACATATACATATATCCCCATATCTCTTCCCTCTTCTGTCTCCCTCCCTCTCACCCTCCCTATCCCACCCCTCCAGGTGGTCACAAAGCACCAAGCTGATCTCCCTGTGCTCTGCGGCTCCTTCCCAGTAGCTTTCGGTTTTACATTTGGTAGTGTATATAAGTCCATGCCACTGTCTCATTTTGTCCCAGCTTACCCTTCCCCCTCCCCGTGTCCTCAAGTCCATTCTCTGTTAGGTGTGCATCTTTATTCCCGTCCTGCCCCTAGGTTCTTTATGACCATTTTGGGTTTTTTTTGTTTTTGAGATTCCATATATATGTGTTAGCATTACGGTATTTGTTTTTCTCTTTCTGACTTACTTCACTCTCTGTGACAGACTCTAGGTCCACCCACCTGACTAGAAATAAGTCAATTTGTTTTCTTTTTATGGCTGATAATATTCCATTGTATATATATGCCACATCTTCTTTATCTATTCATCTGTCGATGGACGCTTAGGTTTCTTCCATGTCCTGGCTATTGTAAATAGAGCTGCAGTGAACATTGTGGTACATGACTCTTTTTGAGTTATGGGTTTCTCAGGGTATATGCCCAGTAGTGGCATTGCTGGATCTTTTGGTAGTTCTATTTTTAGCTCCTTAAGGAACCTCCATACTGTTCTCCATAGTGGCTGTATCAATTTACATTCCCACCAACAGTGCAGGAGGCTTCCCTTTTCTCCACACCCTCTCCAGCATTTATTGTTTGTAGATTTTTTGATGATGGCCATTCTGTCAGTCCCTAACATCTTGATCTATATTTTGGGTATCTGTGATGCAAGTGATTCCCAGACTTCTTTACCTCAAAGGGGACAACATTTAGGCAATGACCCAGGAGTTTATAAAAATGTGAAGATGGGCCCATTTGTTAGCTGGGGCATCGAGTACTAAAATGACTGAAGTTTGGTCAATTGTGCTGACTCTTTGGTCCTGTCCTTTATCATAGGCATCTTGGTTAAGGGATCGAAAGCAGTAATATGGGTGATGGTGACCATACCATATGTAGTGTACAATGCCCAATATTGCCCACTCAGTTGATTCCAAGGGGCTCCGCAGGTAGCCAAGAAGTCTGGGAAGGGGTGTCTCCTTCTACCACTATCTCATCTGGCAAGGGACTAAGGACAGCTGAGGCCATGCCCTCTTGCAAGAAAGATATGCCAGAAAGCTGTCTGGTATCAAGGAGGCCTCAGTAACCATGCTGAGGTTTTGGGGTGCTGCTTCCATGATCTAAGGCATCCTGGGCACCTGGGTACAGAGGGTCAGAGCCCCAGGGTCTGTGAGAACCTCTATTTTGAGGATGGCCCGGTATGTGGCTGACAGTTGACACTCTAATGGTTTATAATACAAGGCCAAGAAGGGCAGTTTCTTGCCTCAGTACCCCGTGGGCAACTTACAGCCATCATGTGTGGTCCAGAGATGCCATGGGGCATGAACAGAGGTTACTAAAGCCTCAACAATGAAGGAGCCTCCGGAGACACTACTGGGAGTGTCCAGTGATTTAGACTTGGACAGATTCTAGAGTTTTTTGTTGGAAGACGCTTTTAGCATTTTGTTAATATATATTCTTTTAGTATATTCTGGATTTCTAATTGGATTAAGTTATAAATTGAAACAGAAACAGACATAAAACAAGTTTATATATTGATTGGTTGATGAAAGTGTTGTAACCAGAGGCTCGCAGGAACCTAACCCTGTATTTCCCCTAGGAGCAGTGGTTTAGTAGTCACTGATTCATTACTTGTGGTGACTTTGTAGGACATATAGTGAACACACACACACATTGCAGGGAGTGATCTTCCTTGGTCAAGGTGTCAGAGTACATTAGGATGACAGTGATGCTCAGGGCCTGGTTCCCATTCCTACGCCTTCTGGGAGGAAAGAGCCCTGCTGAAGGTCTCAGGTGTGTTGGGTGAGCACATCAGAGAGCTTTGGAAAGCCCAGCTGTCTGCAGGGCTCTGGCTGGCTACTTGCGTATACTCAGCCAAGACACCTCCAGGCTGGAAATACATGATTAGTGAGAGAAACGCCAGCTCCCAGAATGAATGTCTTTGAGAAGACAGCCTTGAGGCCTAAGAGTGTGAAATGACTTTGTTGGGCGAGGGCCAGAAGGTTCTCTCTCTGTGTCAAGCCATATGCCCAGTCCTAAAAACAGAGGTGTACAAGAGCAAGGTTTTCATGGGTATGACAAGAAAATGCCCAGGTGGGGAAATGTGACTTTGTGCAAGAGGCCGTAGACTTGTTAGCTCAGCTCAGGAGGGCACTGAGGGTGGAAGAGTACTTTTCCTGGGGCACTCAGCTG
>NW_021699393.1:0-2741 GCF_005190385.1 Monodon monoceros
TTTGCAATAGGTGGTGCTATAGGAAACCCCTCACTGGTCACCAGAAGATTTTGAGGGTTGATGTTGTAGTTCTTATTTGTTCATTTCTTCTTCTTTTGGTTTATCCTTTTGTGATTTGATGGTTTTCTTTTGTATTATGCTTGAGTTCCTTTCTCTTTGGTTTTTGAATCTACTCTATGCTTTTGATTTGTGGCTACCCTGGTTTTCAGGCATGCTAACGCATAACTGTATCTACTTGCTTTAGAGTGATAGTCATATAACTTCAAACACATTCCAAAAGATCTACATTTCTTTACTCCCCTCCCCAACATTTTATGATCTTGATGTCCTATTTTACATCTTCATGTTTATCCTTTTGCTGTTAATTGTAGTTATAATCACTTTTACAAAGTTTTATTGTTTTTTAACCTATGTACTGGCTTATTTAAGTAATCTTCAATTCTTTTATATATTTGCCTTTCCTATGGTGATTTTCCCATTCCTACAGATCCTTTTCAAGCATGCAAGGAACATTCTCTAGAATAGACCGCATACTAGGTCACAAAACAAGCCTCAGCAATTTAAAAGGATAGAAATTACTTCAAACATCTGTTCTGTCCACAACAGTACGAAACTAGATATCAACCACAGAGGGAAAAAATGGGGAAAAAATAAATACATGGAGACTAAACAACACGCTACTAAAAAACCAATGGGTCAATGATCAAATCAAAGAGGAAGTCAGAAAATACCTCAGAGAAAAAAGACAATGAAAAAAACCTTACAAAATCTATGGGATGCTGCAAAACTGTTCTAAGAGGGAATTTCATAGCAATACAGGCCCTTCTCAAGAAAGAAGAAACGAGCAACAAGAAAAACCTCAACTAAACAACCTAACCTACCACCTAAAAGAATCAGAAAAAGAAACAAATCCCAAACTCAGCAGAAGGAAGGAACTAATAAAGATCAGAAAGGAAACAAACAGAAACTTAAAAAATAGAAAAGATCAATAAAACCAAGAGCTGTTTTTTAAAAAACGATAAAATTGACAAACATCTAGCCAGGCTCACCAAGAAGGAAAGAAGAGGATCCAAATAAACAAAAGAAGGAATGAAAGAGGAAAAATAACAGCAGAAATACAAAAAGTCCTAAGAGAATACTATGAGCAGTGATATGCCAACAAATTGGACAACGTGGAAGAAATGCCTAAGTTTAAGACGAACACAGCCTGCCAAAACTGAGCCACGAAGAGACGGATAATTTGAACAGACCAATTACTAGCAGTGAAATAGAATCTCTAATTAAAGAAAAAAACTCCTTATAAACAATAATCCAGGACCAGATGACTTCACTGAGGAATTCTACAAAACATATAGGGGCTTCCCTGGTGGCGCAGTGGTTGATGGTCCGCCTGCCGATGCAGGGGACTCGGGTTCATGCCCCAGTCCAGGAGGATCCCACGTGCTGCGGAGCGGCTGGGCCCGTGAGCCATGGCCGTTGAGCCTGCGCATCTGGAGCCTGTGCTCCACAATGGGAGAGGCCACAACACTGAGAGGCCCGCATACCACAAAAAAATAAAAATAAATAAAATTGTAAAAACGTACAAAGAAGAACTTATACCTATCCTTCTCAAACTATTTCAAAAGGCTGAAGAGGAGGGAACACTCCAAAGTTCATTCTATGAAGCCACCATCACCCTGATACCAACACCAGACAAAGGCACTAACAAAAAAAAAAAAGAGAAAATTACAGGCCAGTATCTTTGATGAATAAAGATGCAGAAATCCTCAACAAAGTATTAGGAAACCAAATTCAACAATAAAGGATCATACACCACGATCAAGTTGGATTCATTCCAGGGTTGTAAACGTGGTTCAATACGCACAAATCAATCAATGTGATACACCACGTCAACAAAAGACAAAAATCACAAGATTATCTCAATTGATGAAAAAAAACATTTGATGAAATTCAATATCGATTCATGATTAAAAAAATTACACCAAAGTGGGTATAGAGGGAACAACATCTCAACATAATAAAAGTCATTTACAACAAGCCCACAGCCAACATAATACTCAATGGTGAAAAGCTGAAAGCTTTCCCAGTAAATTCAGGAACAAGACAAGGATCCCCACTCTCACCACTTCTATTCAACATAGTATTGGAAGTACTAGTCACAGCAATCAGACAAGAGAAAGAAGTAAAAGATATCCAAATTGGAAAGGAAGAGGTAAATGGTCACTATGTGCAGTGAAATGATACTCTATATAGAGAGCCCCAAAGACACCACACAAAAGCTATGAGAAAAAGCTTTTTATTTTTTAACTCTAGTCTTAGCTTCTCTCCCTCTCCACCCCTCCCTCCCTCCTTGTCCTGGTATTTTTTTTTTTACTTCTGTAATGTTATTCTAAGTGAAGAAACATGAAAACTGTAATTAATCAGCCTAAAACAAACAAACAAAACCCACAATGAGGTATCACCTCACACCTGTCAGAATGGCTATCAAACAGAGTAATAGATGTTGGCAAGGATGTAGAGACAAGGGAATAGTTGTACACTGTTGGTGGGAACGTAAATTGGTACAGCCACAGTGGAAAACAGTATGAGGGTTCCCCCCCCAAAACTAAAAATAGAACTACCATATGACCCAGTAATTCCACTCCTGGGAATATAAAAAAAAAAAAATCAAACCCCAAAACACTAATTTGAAACGATACATGCACCCTAATGTTCACAGCACCATTATTTACAACTGCCAG
>NW_021699394.1:0-3142 GCF_005190385.1 Monodon monoceros
AATTGGTTTTGAGGTTTGTCTGCTCTGATCGTTGCCTGCACACTGGGCAACTGGCAGGATCTTTGGCTTGCTCCCAGAAAAGACAGAGACAGGACCTACAGAACCTGTGTCCACAGCTTCTATGTTGACAGGGTCTAGAAGGTAATTCAGGCACACGAGGCACGTGAGCTCTTTCTGGAAGGCTTCTGGGATGTCTGAGTCCATTTTTCTGAGGGAAGGAAATCAGGAGTTATTCCTCTATCCCAAAGACAAAAAAGGCCCAAGGAATATCAGACTCAGATTGTCACTGAATAATACACTGCTTTAGGAAGGATTTTTCATTTGACAGAAATGGAAAACTGAGACACAAAGAGAACTCTCAAGAGCTGCAGAAAATTTTCTCAGCTGCCAAACCAACACAACTTCTTGCCCTCCTTTCCCCTACCTAAAGGAGAACCTCAGGTTTGTTGAGATCTTATTTTCCTCTAGATAACATGAGCCGAGGAGTTTGACCTGATTTATAGCTCTATGTGGTGGGTCCTGATTGCCCTAAACAATCAATCATGATGCTCAACGCCAGTCATTGATTTAGCACCGCATACTTGACTAAGCTTGTATTTTTATTATTTCGTATTATTGTCAGGCAGTTTTATTTGGATGTCCTTTTTTATCTCATTCTGAATCTAGATCCACAAACACTGTTTTTCTTTGCAAAACACTTTCTGAATAATTCAGAGATAATGAAGAGGACCCTAAACATTGTCAGATTGGATCCTATTCTAACCAGAAGCAACTTACATGGATATACTAATCGGTTGAGTTTGCCTTCCTGTCTTATCTGTACCACACTCATCAATCAAACCAAAAATGAAAGAGAATGGTTATATCTTCTGAGTCTTTAAAACTGTTATCAAGGGGCTTCCCCGGTGGCGCAGTGGTTGAGAGTCCGCCTGCCGATGCAGGGGACGCAGGTTCGTGCCCTGGTCCGGGAAGATCCCACATGCCGCAGAGTGGCTGGGCCCGTGAGCCATGGCCGTGGAGCCTGCGTGTCCGGAGCCTGTGCTCCGCAACCGGAGAGGCCACAACAGTGAGAGGCCCGTGTACCGCAAAAAAACAAACAAAAACAAAATAAAACAAAAAAAAACCTTACATGGGATTTCTAATATGTATTTACAAAATAAAGTAATGAAAAGAACACAATTTTAAGAGCCAGCTGAGGAGTCTGTATATCACTTCATCAATGGATACCTGCAAAGAAAACAGAAAATAGCCGACAAGTTGCTATTTTCTTCCATATTACACAAATCCAAACTGTAACAGAACTAGATGCAGATTATGCATATTTCCTGAAGTCACAGCTAGAACTCTATACTTACATGAGAGAAGAATTCTTATGGGAGTCTTGAACCTGCTCACACACACACACAGAGGAGATCATTCTTAGACTTTATTATTGAAACTGAGTCCCCCTAAAACTGAGCTCCCCTGCCAAGTTGATGATTAACCTCTCTAGCCAAAGCTTTATTCTCTTTCTCATTCTGCCCCTGGTCCTCTCAGGATTAAGAAGTATCAGAGAAAAGGGGGGGACTGAAACCAAGCAGTACCCTGCAGGCCCCTCCCAGGTACAAGAGCCCCTCAGTGTCCCCCGTTTCTTTTTTGTATTAAAAGGCTTTAGTCTTCTAGGCCTTCCATGGGTTCCAAAGAGCAGACTCAAGCAGTTACTAATTAGGGAAGTGAGGGAATAGAGAAACAAAGGAAAAGCGGTCAAGCAAGCGAGTAATGATAGCTTAAACAGTATAACAACTTGATGTACACCTTTGGGCTGTTCTGCAGAAACTAAGAACCCCACCCAGGTGGAGGATGCTGACTACATGCGGACCACAATCACACAGACCCTAGACTAGTTGGAACCAGAAGGCTGATGATTCAGATTTCCAAAACATCACCCTGTTACCTCACCACAAACCAATGAGAAGACAGTCCATGAGCTGCAACCCTCATCCCAAATGTTGCCTTTAAAAACCCTCCCCTTTAGATAGTTAGGAAGGAGTGGCATAGCACAGGGAGATCAGCTGGGTGCTTTGTGACCAGCTAGAAGGGTGGGATAGGGAGGGTGGGAGGGAGGGAGACTCAAGAGGGAAGAGATATGGGGATGTATGTATATGTATAACTGATTCACTTCGCTATAAAGCAGATACTAACACACCATTGTAAAGCAATTATACTCCAATAAAAACGTTAAAAAAAAAATCAAATGGGAAAAATATTTTAGGATCATCTAAAGTATTTTGCCTATAAAAATAAAGGAGAGGGCTTCCCTGGTGGCCCAGTGGTTGAGAGTCCACCTGCCGATGCAGGGGACACAGGTTCGTGCCCTGGTCCGGGAAGATCCCACATGCCGCGGAGCGGCTGGGCCCGTGAGCCATGGCCGCTGAGCCTGCGCGTCCAGAGCCTGTGCTCCACAATGGGAGAGGCCACAACAGTGAGAGGCCCAAGTACCGCAAAAAAAATAATAATAATAAATAAATAAATAAAAGAGAGAAGGAATTATATATAATGCTTTAAAAAAAAAACAAACCCTCCCTTGAAAGCCACCTGGGATTTCTGGTCTTTTGAGCATAAGCTGTCTGTTCTCCCTATTTGACGCCCTACAGTAAATGCTGGACTCCTTCACCTCAACCTGGTGTCAGTAGACTGGCTTTGCTGCACAGCAGGCTAGCAGACCCAAGTTTGGTTAGGTAACATTATGAGTGAAATTCCTGGTAAAAGTTTTGTCATTACCCACCAAGATGCAATGGTGTTCTATGATCAGGTTTAGAACCCACTCATTTGGAGCAAAGTTAATCCTGAAAATGATCAGTAGGAAAAAAGATTTGTTTCCAAGGATAAATAAATCAACTGGCCACAAATTCAGTGTATTACAGGTTTTGCCACTAACTTGTTGTGTAATCCTGGCCATGTCTTCAATTTCTCATCCATACATGGGGAGAATATTGCTACCTCACTAATTCACAAAGATTTGAGGCTCAATTAGATAACTGCTGAGAAACAGAAGTTCATTTTTTTTTGTTTTAATTAATTGAGAAGTGTGTCACACTGTCTTGATTCTATTAGGATATCCAGTTATTTTCTAATAAGAAGAATAATTTACAAATTATCCAAA
>NW_021699395.1:0-1032 GCF_005190385.1 Monodon monoceros
TTGGAACTGCAGCACACAGGCACCTTCAGTTACCAGTTCTGTTCATTCCACAGAATCATCTTGGGAAAACATACTGTTTTTTATGTACCTGGTGTATATCTTAACCAGTTTGAAGAATTTCCCAAATACCTGTTAATATGTAGTTCTCCGATTCCAATCTTGCCACGTCCTGTACCAGTGACACAGCACACAGGAGTTTTATTTCTCTTTCTTTCTCTGGGTTGTTGAGAACCCAACGAAAGAACAATGGAATGGCACCAAAGAGATCAGGGTTCTTGACTCAGATTTACCATAAAATAATAGTGTCCTCTTGGGAAAATTATAGTTGTTCTAGGCCCCTTTCCTTTTCTTTACTTTGACAGAGCTGCACTAGATGACCCCAAGTAACACTGCGCTCTTTGCAGTAGCAGCTTAGACGTTATTGGTTTTCTGAAACAAATGAAGACAGTGACACAGGAACTGTGCAACATCTCTGTAACGATGTTTTCTTAGAGTTGCCTCCATTTTTCAGATGATAAGATGGCTGAGCACAGAAGTAGGTGTTTTGACCAGAGGTTCCAGAGTAGATGGAACTGAACCACAAGTTTCCTTCATTCCTGAAGCTCACTTAGCCGAAACATAGGCTTCTGAATATTAAGCTGTAAAGCATATTATCAGTGTGCTTTAAAAGAAGCGGTTCTTCTAGGATTTCTAATTAATAGCAGGCGGTTTTGAAATTCTTAGAAGATCATCAAATTTTGTGAGATTTACAGCTCTATTTTCCTGTCAAGCAAGTTGTATCAGTGCCAGACAATCATGTGAGCTTCTGGATGCTTCTCTGAACCTCTTGAAGTTTTCTTCTTGCTATCTGAAATTCATGCCAGATAAGCCTTTTTTGTAGAGAGCGTGTACAGACTTGTCTATTTTCATATAAGAAAGCGATGCAGTGAGCCAGGTCGGGGGTTAAGCCCTCATTCTCAGAGTGGTATTGAGCTCCTGGTGAAATGTAATCCTCATTTCCTCAGAATAGAAAAGCAGTTATCTCACGTTTTT
>NW_021699395.1:1132-1211 GCF_005190385.1 Monodon monoceros
TAAGATGTAGTCAGTAAATATGAAATAGGTAGATGAACACATTTTTAAGGAAGGGCCAGGGCATGAACAAATAGAAAAT
>NW_021699396.1:0-3639 GCF_005190385.1 Monodon monoceros
GGAGAAGCCCATCCCAGGAAAGGGAAGAAACAATTTACAGCCTTACCAATTTCTAAAATTAGAAGACAGCTTAGGGGTTCCTGGGGAGGCCAGGGTTTGCTGCTTCTGGATCCCTAACTACAGTCTACTAGCTGGGCCTCTATATGAAACACTGAAAGGAAAAGATGATGATCCTTTTGAATAGAATGCAGAAGTGGCCTTTCAAGAATGGAAAGAGCAGTCAATTCAGACCCTTGCCCTGGAACTCCCCAATTTAGATAAACCCTTTGACCTTTATATTCCTGGTGAATGGTGAATCGCCATTGGAGTATTAATGCAAAACCTGGGACCACTTGAAATGGAACAATGCAAGAATGCGATCCAGGTAGGATGAACTACGGTCACCAAGGGGCTTGGCCCAACGCCACATCTGGCCAAGATACTGGCAATATCTGAAAACCTGGAAATCAGCAGCCCAAAAGGCCACCTCTCACCTAAGGGAAAAGGACCCCACGTGGTGATTCTAACCCCCAACCATGCCCTGAAGTTGCAGGGTTGGCTCTGTGGGCACACTGACCTTGAGTGAGGAGGCCCTCCAACTCCAACCTCCATAGAGATAACCGGGGCAAAGGGGCACCATGACGACTCGTGTGAAGGTGTCTGCATGGGCAAATTTAACGCTCATTTCCCACCAGGAAGAGGAATTAACCAAAGGCTCAGCATGCCATGCGGGAACCAGATTAGGGCGTGAAGCATTCCTGCGGGTTTGCGGCCAGCTCACAAGAAAGCGAGTGGAAGAAAGGAGCTCAGGGGCACTGTAATTCACAAACCTGCAGAGTTATAAATGACAGCTATCGTCCAAAAATGTACTGAAGTAAGGCTGCAAAGAGGACTTGAACGCGGGGCATAATTCCAGGAATACGATTTCAGGAAGTAGACGGGAAGTCCTCTGAAAGTATAGGAGAAGAGGCAGAACCTCGACAATGATGCACTTGGTCAAAAAGGGCATATGCGTTTCTTCCAGGGCCCTCATTAAAGAGGGTAAGAGGCTCCCAGCATGCGTCAGTGGCCAACAGAGGGCCTACCTCACCAAGGCGACGTGAGCCATCCAGGCAGGAGTGACCTCACATCAGAGGGCCCACCTCACAGAAGGGTAAGGAACCCAGTCAGGATCAGACTCTCACCAGAGTGCCCACATAAGCAAGGGGCTGGGAACCAGGCACGAGTGTCCTCACACCCGTGGGCCCACATCATCGAAAGTTGAGGTACTCAGCACATGTGGCCTCAAACCAGAGGACCCACATCACCATGGGTCTCGGAGCGAGGCAGGCAGGATTAACCTAAAAACACATGGCCCATTGTATAAAAAAGGTGAGGAATCCAGCAGTTGGAACATCCCAGCAGGCAGCCCAGAGCACCGAGGCTATGGGATCCAGGCAGTGATGAACTCACAACAGAGGGCCCTCATCGTGATACTGTAAGCAACCCAGCCTTTGTGACCTCAGAGCACAAGGCCCACATCCCCATGGGGAAGGAACCAAGCAGGAGTGTCATCGCACCAGTGGGCACACATCAGAAAATGTGGGGAGCCCAGCAGTTAGGGCCGGACGCCAGAGGGCCCTCATCACTGAGGAGAGGAGGCTCCCAGAAAGCTCCAACTGCTACCAGAGGGCCGACGTCGCCCATGCGGGGTGTGCCAGCCAGGCAGGAGTGACCTCAGAGCAGAGGGCCAACCACACAAAAGTGTGAGGAAACCAAAGAGGATCAGACTCTCACCAGAGGGCCCACATCACCAAGGGAATGGAAACCAGGCAGGAGTGTCCTCACACCAGTGGGGCCACATCACCGAAATGTGACGGACCCAGCACACGTGGCCTCAAACTACAGGACACTCATCACCAAGGGGCTGGGAGTGAGGCAGGCAGGAGGAGCCTCAAAACAGAGGGCCCATTGCGTAAAAAAGGTGAGGAATCCCGCAGTTGGAACCTCCCAGCAGGCAGCCAGGAGCAGCGAGGCTATGGGATCCAGGCCTGACTGAACTCAAAACAGAGGGCCCTCATCATGAAACTGTGAGCAACCCAGCCGTTGGGACCTTAGAGCAGAAGGCCCACATTCCCATGTGGTTGGGAACTTGGCAGAAGTGTACTCGCACCACAGGGCGCACATCAGAGAATTTTGGGAACCCAGAAATTAGGGCCTGATACCAGAGGGCCCTCATTACCGAGGGGAGGAGACCCCAAGCAGGCACCAACTCCCTACTGAGGGACCATGTCGCCAAGGTGACGTGCAACAGCCAGGCAGGAGTGACGTCACAGCTGAGGGCCTACCTCACAGAATGGTGATAAACCCAGCCAGGGAAAGACTCTCACCAGAGGGCCCACATCACCAAGGGCATCAGAACCAGGCAGGACTGTCTTCACACCAGGGTGGCCACATCATAGAAAGGTGAGGATCCCAGCACATGTGGCCTAAACCAGAGGACCCAGATCTCCAAGGGGTTTGGAGTGAGGCAGGCAGGAGTAGCCTCACAACACATGGCGAATAGAATAAAAAAGCTGAGGAATCCTGCAGTGGGAACCTCCCAGCAGGCGGCCCAGAGCACCGAGTCTATGGGATCCAGGCTGCAGTGAACTCACAGCAGAGGGCCCACATCATGAAACTGTGAGCAACCCAGCCGTTGGGACCTCAGAGCAGAAGGCCCACATCATCATGGGGTTGGGAACATGGCACGAGTGTCCTCGCACAACTTAGCACGTATCAGAAAATGTGGGTACCCAGCAGTTAGGGCCTGACGCCAGAGGGCCCTCATCACCGAGGGGAGGAAGCTCCCAGCAGGCTCCAACTGCCACAAGAAGGCCGACATTGCCAAGGCGGGGTGTGCCAGCCAGGCAGGAGTGACCTCACAGCAGAGGGCCCACCTCACAGAAGTGTGAGGAACCCAGCCAGGATCAGACTCTCACCAGAGGGCCCACATCATCAAGGGGATAGGAACCAGGCAGGAGTGTCCTCACACCAGTGGGGCCACATCATCGAAAGTTGAGGGACCCAGCACACGTGGCCTCAAACCAGAGGACACACATCACCAAGGGGCTCGGAATGAGGCAGGCAGGAGGAGTCTCAAAACAGAGGGCCCATAGAAGGAAAAAGGTGAGGAATCCCGCAGTTGGAACCTCCCCGCAGGTGGCCAGGAGCAGCGAGGATGTGGGATCCATGCCAGAGTGAACTCACACCAGAGGGCCCTCATCAAGAAACTGAGCAACCCACGGTTGGGACCACAGAGCAGAAGGCCCACATTCCCATGGGGTTTGGAACCTGGCAGGAGTGTACTCGCACCACAGGGCGCACATCAGAAAATTTTGGGAGCCCAGAAGTTAGGGCCTGACGCCAGAGGGCCCTCATTACCAAGGGGAGGAGACCCCAAGCAGGAACCAACTCCCAACTGAGGGCCCATGTCACCAAGGTGACGTGCAACAGCCAGGCAGGAGTGACCTCACAGCTGAGGGCCTACCTCACAGAATGGTGAGGAACCCAGCCAGGATAAGACTCTCACCAGAGGGCCCACATCACCAAGGGGATAGGAACCAGGCAGGAGTGTCCTCACACCAGTGGGGCCACATCATCGAAAGGTGAGTGACCCAGCACACGTGGCCTCAAACCAGA
>NW_021699397.1:0-4709 GCF_005190385.1 Monodon monoceros
TGATTGTGAATATTTAGTGACCATTAGCCCTGGGTTTAAAGCTGGTGTTGTGGGAAACGGCCACAAGGTGGCAGCGTTTCTCCATTCCCGAATCTGGCTACTAGGGCAGCAGAGCCTTCCTGGAAGTCCTGTTCCTAGGTTGTAAATTAGAATGGAATGTGCCAGGAAAAAGCCCCTGAAGTTTATGTCTCATTACTTCTTGTTCGTTGTTTTAATTGTTTTAATCAGGGTAATGATTAGAATACACTTTGTCCTAGGTGTACACAGTCTGGTTCATTTGTACATCATATATATCTATTCATGTACAGATCCTTTTCCCAGTAAAGGATTACAGAGTGTTCTGTACACCTCCCTTGCTATGTGGTCGGGCTTTTTGATATATGTACTTAATGTGTATTTGTATAGGTATGGTAAACCTAATCTTAATTTATCCATTGCCACCACCTTTCCTTTTAGATATGCATAGGTTGCTTTTTAAGTCTGTGCGTGTCTTTCTCTGTGGAAATATGTCCATTTTTGTCAGTTAGGTAACACCTACAGGTGATATCATAGGATATATGTCTTTTGCTTTCCAACTTACCTCATGTTCTGTGATTATCTCTAGGCTCATCTATGGTACCTCAAAGAGCAGTGTTTCATTGTTTTCCATGGCTAATATTCCATTGTGTACATGGACCACTTCTTCTTTATCCATTCATCTGTTGATGGACATTTAGGTTGCTTCCATGTCTTGGCTATTGTGAATAAGGCTGCAGTGCAGCTTTTGCAGCCTGTGTGTTCTGCATTCTGGTCTTCTTAGGTGAGAGGCACAGTGGTGGGCCTGCAGCATCGAATGGTAGCTCAATTTTTACTTTTAAACGCACCGCACCTCCTTTCTCTTCTCATTATTGGCTGTTACCACTTTACATCTCACCAGCAGCTAGAGGGTACACAGTTCTCAAAAAACACTTCAGCATTTATTTGTAGACTTTTTGCTGATGGTCAGTCGACCTGTGTGAGTTGAAATCTTTTTGTAGATTAGATTTGCATGAGTGTAATAATTCCTGAGGTTGAGCTTTTATCCATTTTCCTTTATTTTTAAAGACAGTGAGTAAAACTTACGTCTTCATATTATCTCCTTGAAAAATTTGCCTGTTTTGAATTATTTTGGCCATTCCCTACCTCAGCACAATTTTTTAGGGCAGGTGTCCTTTACAGCCCTGAGTCCTTCCTTGTGAATGTTAAGTGAGCATAAGCTGTGGGTTTAAAGCCGCTCTTGTGGGAAACGGCCACAAGGCGGCAGCATTTCTACATTTCCAACTCTGGGTTTTTGGGCAACAGAGCTTTCCGGGAAATCGTGTTAGTAGAGTTCAAATTAGAGTGGAATGTCCCAGCGCAAACCCCCAAGAGCTTATATCTCCTTAATTGTTTCTTTGTTTTTTTAATTTAACTTTTATTAGGTATCACAGCAAATTTGATAAAAATGTTGTTTCTCCTAGGTGTACAGAATCTGGTTCATCATATCAATGTATCTGTCTTTTCATCTCTGCATCTTTTCCTGTGTAGGTTATTACAGAGTGTTGAGTAGACCTCTCTTAGTATTCCATAGGTATTTTGTGATTATATATTTCATATGTATTAGTACATGTCTGTTAACCCCCATATCCTAATTCATACCTTCCTTACACCTTTCCATTTGGTTAAACATAATTATTTTTTCTTAATCCACGCTTTTCCTTCTCTTGGAAATAAGTTCATGAGTATCAATTTTTAGGTAACACTTAGAAGTGATGTCCTAGGATATCTGTCTTTCAGTTTCTTTCTTACTTCAAGTTGGGTGATTATCTCTAGGTCCTTATATGGTGGTGCAAACAGCACTGTTTCATTGTTTTCCGTGGCTAATATTCCACTGTTTACATGGACCACTTCCTCTTTATGCATTTTTCTGTTGATGGACATTTTGGTTTTTTCCAAGTCTTGGCTATGTTAAGTGTTCCTGCAGTGCAGGATTGGCAGCGTGTGTCTTTTCCATTCTGCTCTGCTCAGGTGACAGGTGCATCAAAGGACCTATCAGATCACATGGTAGCTCCATTTTTACCCTTAAACGCACCTCCATTATGTTCTCACTACTGGCTGTTACCAGTTTACATCCCCCCAGCAGCTAGAGGGTACACTGTTCTCTGAAACCCCTTCAGCATTTATTCTTCTTAGACTTTTTGCTGAAGAACATTCTGACAGCTGTGAGGTGAACATTTCTGTAACTGGATTTGCATGACTTTATTAATTGCTGATGTTGAGCATTTTTCAATTCCCCTTTGTTTTAAAGGGAAAAAAAAGAAAAGACAAAATGTGCACAAAATATGCCTCTTGGAATTGTCTTCTTGAAATGTTGAAGTCTTTGGAATTTTCTGGTCGATTTACGACCCCAGGATGCTTTTTGATGACAGGTGTCATTTACCGGCCTGCAGTTATTTTGAATATTAAGTGACCATTAGCGCTGCTGTGTGAAAAGGCCAGAAGGCGGCAGCACTTCTCCTTACCAAATCTGGTTACTACGGCAACAGAGCCATAATGGAAGTTGTGTTGTAGGTTGTAAATTAGAACGGAATGTGCCAGAAAAGCCCCTTAAGATTATGTCCCTTTACTTCTTGTTCGTTTTTTTAATTTAATTTTTATTTTTTATCACAGCAAATTAGATTACAATGTTTTGTTTGCTCTAGGTGTGCGAGATGTGGTTCTTTTACACATATACATATATCTATTCTTCTTCAGATCCTTTTCCCATGTAGGTTATGACACAATGTTGATATATGGTATGCCTTGGTATGCTGTAGGTCTTTCGTGATTATATATTTCACATGTGTTTGTATATCTCTGTTAACCCCAATATCGTAATGTATCCAATCCTCACACTTTTCCATTTGGTGAACCATAAGTTTGTTTAATGAATCTGTGATTGCCTTTCTCTGTGGAAATATCTTCATTGGTATCAATTTTTAGGTAACACCCATAAGTGATATGATAGGATATGTGTCTTTTGCTTTCTGACTTACTACAAGTTGCGTGATTACCTCTAGACTCCTCTATGGTCCTGCAAACGGCATTGTTTTATGTTTTTTCCTTGGCTAATGTTCCATCTGTACATGTACCAGTTCTTTGTCCACTCATCTCTTGATGGACGTTGTGGTTGCTTCCATGTCTTGGCTATTGTTATACTTCTACAGTGCAGATTTGCCTGCCTGTGTCACTCCAGCTCTGTCTTCTTAGGTTATAGCCTGAGGAGTGGGCGTGCTGGATCATATAGTAGCTCAAGATTTACCTTTTAAAGGCACCTCCATTCGGTTCCCATTAGTGGCTCTTACCAGGTTATGTCCCACTTCAAATTGAGGGTATGCATTTCTCCACAACCTCTTCAGCATTGATCGTTTGTAGTTTTTTTGCTGATGGTGTTTCTGAGCCGACACCTCTTTGTGGTTGGATTTGCATGTGTCTCACACTCCCTTGAAATTGAGCTTTCAGGCATGTCCTTTTATTTTTCAAACTGTTATTACAGCTGACGTCTTCAAATTGTTTTCTTGAAGTATATGCCACATTTTGAAAATTTTTGGCCTTTACTTGCGTCAAGACATTTTAAGGGCAGGTTACATTTGCAGCCCTGCAGTACTTGTGCATATGAAGTGCCCATGAGCAAAGATTTCAAAGCTGCTGTTGCAGGTATCGGCCAGAGGGTGGCAGCATTTCTACGTTTTCGCCTCTGGTACCTAGGGAAACGGACCTTCCTGCCAGTGGTGTTCCTCAGTTATAAATTACAGTGCAGTGTGCCCTGATATACCCCCAAAAGCTTATGTCTCCTTACTTATGTTTGTTTTTTAAATTTAATTTATATTTTTTAGTGGAGTAATATTCCATTGTGTACATGGACCACTTCTTCTTTGTGCATTCCTCTGTTGATGGACATTTTCGTTGCTTCCAAGCGTTGGCTATATTAAATATTGCTGGAGTGCAGTATTGCCAGCCTGTGACTTTTGATTCTCATTTTCTCAGGTGATAGGCCCAGCAGTGGGTACGATTCATTGACTGGTAGCTCAATGTTTACCTTTTCAGAGCACCTCCATTGTGTTTTCATTAGTGGCTCTTAACACGTCCCAATTAACACCGAGGGTACGCATTTTTCAACAACCCCTTCAGCATTTATTGTTTGCAGAATGTTTGCTCATGGACATTCTGACTGCTGTGACCTGATAGGTTTTTGTAATTTGGATTTGCATGTCTTTAATAATTCCTAATATTCAGCATTTTTCCACACCTTTCTCTTTTCTTTAGAAATAAAAAGTGTGGGTACAGTATAGCACTTGAAATTGTCTTCTTGGAAGGTTGGCCTCTTGTTTTTTTTTTTTTGTTTTTTTTTTGTGGTACGCGGGCCTTTCACTTTTGTGGCCTCTCCCGTTGAGGAGCACAGGCTCTGGACGCGCAGGCTCAGCGGCCATGGCTCACGGGCCCAGCCGCTCCGCGGCATGTGGGATATTCCCGGACCGGGGCACAAACCCATGTCCCCTGCATCGGCAGGCGGACTCTCAACCACTGCGCCACCAGGGAAGCCCAGGTTGGCCTCTTTTGAACTTTGTGGTCGATTTTCGATCCCAGAATTTTTTTTGAGTGCAGGTGTCATTTACATGCCTGCAGTGATTGTGAATATTTAGTGACCATTAGCCCTGGGTTTAAAGCTGGTG
>NW_021699398.1:0-433 GCF_005190385.1 Monodon monoceros
TGTATGGGAAGCAACAGGAAACACAGGGGACTCATCACCATGTTATTACTCAAGTCCCAAAGTCCCTAGTTAAGTCTGCCTTCTCATTTCCACCTTTCAGTGTCTTCCGATGTTTGTCTGTTGTTATGTTCAGGGTTTTAGTTTTAAGTGGAAGAACCTGGGAGAAATGGGCTACTTCCTCTTCTTGGAAGCAGAGGTCTGGAGGCCTATGGATGTTACAAAGTACTGCTGACTGTAAATTAAAATTTGATGATATACACCTTTCCCTTTAAGAATTCTTCTGCTAGATGATGTGGCTTCCCAAAGTAGCTACAATTTGATTTTCATACTTCTAAAAGTCAAGTGTTTTGCCGCAGTTGAAATTTAAAGATAAGCAAGAGATGAGGCTAAGATGGTCTATGTGGTAACAGATTAAAGCTGGAAACATCAATCT
>NW_021699398.1:533-1044 GCF_005190385.1 Monodon monoceros
TGGCTTCCCAAAGTAGCTACAATTTGATTTTCATACTTCTAAAAGTCCAGTGTTTTGCCGCAGTTGAAATTTAAAGATAAGCAAGAGATGAGGCTAAGATGGTCTATGTGGTAACAGATTAAAGCTGGAAACATCAATCTACATTCATGCTTAGCTTAATATTGCTTCATATTACCTTAACACACATGGTTATGTAGAGAGATACTTATAGACATGTCCATATACGTGGGGAATGTACACACATGTTATCTCTTTGCTCTGTCAGCTGAGAAGATCTAGAAGCAATGACATCCGGGCAGCAATTAGCACACCCCACACCCAGATCCTGCTGTCTAATGCTGTTCTCCACTAAAAAGACCTAGTTATCCTTGAAGAAACAGCTGATTCTAGGACTGGGGCAGTAAATATACAAGATTTATATACAAGGCCATCTTATAGTGTCAGAAAGTAAGGAAGTTCCAAATAAATATATAGGATGGGGATACCTCAGAGTGGCACACGAGCCACTGAA
>NW_021699398.1:1144-1520 GCF_005190385.1 Monodon monoceros
AGTGGAGAACAGCATTAGACAGCAGGATCTGGGTGTGGGGTGTGCTAATTGCTGCCCGGATGTCATTGCTGTCTAATGCTGTTCTCCACTAAAAAGACCTAGTTATCCTTGAAGAAACAGCTGATTCTAGGACTGGGGCAGTAAATATACAAGATTTATACACAAGGCCATCTTATAGTGTCAGAAAGGAAGGAAGTTCCAAAAAAATATATAGGATGGGGATACCTCAGAGTGGCACACGAGCCACTGAACTGAAAAGAGTTCACAAGGGTCAGGACTAGAGCAATTTGAGGAACAAAGTAACTAACGTAGAATTAGATTATAACCCTAAGTATAAAATAAAAATCCATGAGTTCTTCTGATATAAATAAATAAT
>NW_021699399.1:0-1206 GCF_005190385.1 Monodon monoceros
AATAATGTTATTTGTGAATCTGTCTGTAATAAGGAAAAAAATGAAGACAAATAGCTAGTAATAGGGATCTGATTAAATTAAATATAGATTGTATCCATTAAATATCATGTATTCTTTAACATGAAAATAATCCCCCAATTGTAATATATGAAAAATGCTTTCGTTATTGGAAATAGTGAAGGAATAACACAAAACCCTGTGTTTGCTGTAATTGCAACCATGTAAAAATGTACATCCTTGTTTAAAAAAATAAAGCATTATGCAAAATAAAGATAACTATGTTAGGGTGCTCAAAATAGAAATGATTTTTTTAAAGTTCAGCATTTAATATTGCCATCATTTTTCCAATCCCAGTCTCTGGAGAAAACTTTGGCAATATCTCTTGGAGTCTTAGAAGATGATACCTAGCAAGCAGAACCAGGTTACTTTGGGTAGAAGCTGAAGAATATGAATTGTGGGCTGAGCTACAAATAACATTGTCATAGCAACCTCCAAAGATTTCATAGAAAAGGCATGACTTGGATTTCTCTTTTTTTTTTAAGGAAAATGACTAACAAGATCCCTTTTGAAACAGTTTCAATATAGTGAGGGATAAGATACAATAAGTTTGATAAAGAGTTTTGTTGAGAAATTGGGATAAACTGGCATAACCTTGAGATCAGAAGTGAGACTCCCTAGTGTAGCCTTAGCAAATTTTGTGTGTGTGTGTGTATTGATTAGTTTTCAGTGGCATAACACTTATGTGATGCCAATCTGCCTTCCCTGCAGATAATAATTATTTATTTAATAATAAAATATTAAGAACAATATAATATTCTATAATGATAATAATGGTTATTATAAGTAAAAAAGTTCAATTCTCCTTGTTAAGAGACATTTAATATATTTCTCTGATTCTTTATAAAGGCTTGATTATCTGTTCTCAGGGTTCTTCTGTGATAGTATATATAACCTCCTGGAAACAGAGGACTGTGGAAATACTGATAGTATCAATGGAAATCATTGTAACTTCTTCCTTGGAAAGGGCATATTCCATCAGTCTCATTGCCTCATTTGTTAAGCTGAATTGCCATCCTAAGTGACAGATCTTTTCAGTGTCCAAACTTCCTGCAAGGATTTATGTATTAACCCCATTCTGTTTGAGTTTAGATCAGGAGTGTCCCTTAGGTTATTTTATGAACCCAGGTTTCCTGTAGTTTGCAAAAG
>NW_021699400.1:0-1284 GCF_005190385.1 Monodon monoceros
GGGTAAGGCTGTAAATTGTTTCTTCCCTTTCCTGGGATGGGCTTCTCTGACCTTCTGTGAGAATGAAGCCCAGGCAGGTCACCGTAGTCTGTGATATTTGAGCTTTTTCTTGGACAACTTGTATCCTTTATTGGCTTGGTAGTTCAGAGGTCTCCTTAGTAGGGCTGGCGATCAGAATGTCGTCTGCATATTGAAGGAGTGTTTCCTTTTCCAGAGGTAGAACTTTTAGGTCTTTAGCTGAGCTTTCCCCAAAGATGGTGTGGGAATTTTTGAACCCTTGGGGCAACTTTGCCCGGAAGTATTGTTTTAGTTGTATGTTGAGTCCTGCCTCTCACAAGCCAAAATTTCTTGTGACTCTGGGACTAATAGAATACAAAAGAAGGCATCATTGAAGACTAATACAGAATACCATGTCCTGGTGGTTGGTAGAATGACCAGCAGGGTGTAGGATTTAGGAACTACTGGAGGTATATCCTCGGTGGCTTCACTGACTGTCCTGACATCCTTTACCAGGACTCCAGCAGCCCATGGGGCTCTCGAGGTCAGACCAATCCCAGGATATGGAGCTCACCTGGGTAGGTACCCCATCCCCACCCCAGCCCACGGGGCTCTCGTGTTCAGGCCCCTGCCAGGATATGGGGTTCCCTGGGCATGTTCCACTGCAGCCCATGGGGCTCTCGTGGTCAGGCCCCTCCCAGGATACAGAGCTACCTTTGCAGGTACCATGGCAGGGCTGGGAATACAGGAACCGTGCATATCGCCCTCATTACAGAGCACTCCCAGCTCACCTGTCCCTCAGATCTGACACAGAGCACCTCAGAGCAGGACTTGAACTAACAAACAGCAGCTCCGACAGGTCTGTGACCCTGGGCATCACTCTGTGTGGCCTCCCTCCACCTGGTCTTCCAGAGACTTCCACTGCACCCGGGGCACCAGGCCTCTGTCTCCACCCACCACCCACCCCTCCTCTCCCTGACTCCTGGGTTCCTCTCATTAGGAGAGGGTTTTCTTGAAGTTGTCTCCCACTCGTAGGCCAGATAATATAATTAGAAAACAAGCCAGAGCTGCAGCTCCTTGTCTATCCTGACTCTCAGGAGCCCACACCTGTTCCTTGGACCTGGCCGATTCAGCAAGTTCCAGTTTCTGCAACTGTGAGCCCCTGAGGGGTGATTATTGGCTGGCCTGGGAAGCCCGACCGTGCCGGCCAGCCCTCCCCTGGTGTGCCTGGGTTCAGATGAATATAAACACCGCTCCAGGCAGCAAGAGCCCCTGCAGCTGTGCCTG
>NW_021699401.1:0-1408 GCF_005190385.1 Monodon monoceros
TCAGACCCCGAACCTATGGACACCACACCTCCTTCACACGCTGTCATCTTCCATTCTGCTCCTGTTTTCCCCAGCACCCCACTGACGGCTTTGGCGGGCATCGGTGCTTCAGCAGGAAGCACGTCAGACCCCGAACCTATGGACACCACACCTCCTTCATACGCTGTCATCTTCCATTCTGCTCCTGTTTTCCCCAGCACCCCATTTACGGCTTTGGCGGGCATCGGTGCTTCAGCAGGAAGCACGTCAGACCCCGAACCTATGGACACCACACCTCCTTCACACGCTGTCATCTTCCATTCTGCTCCTGTTTTCCCCAGCACCCCATTGACGGCTTTGGCGGGCATCGGTGCTTCAGCAGGAAGCACGTCAGGCCCCGAACCTATGGACACCACACCTCCTTCACACGCTGTCATCTTCCATTCTGCTCCCGTTTTCCCCAACTCCAGCCTCAGAATGCGCTGAGGCCTGTAGCCTAGTTACGCCAGCTCAGAACAATGATGAGCACACCTTTTTCCAATCACCTTTCCTCATGCTCCCCATGCCTCATACTGCCCTGCTTCTTTATTCTTTATGCCACAGATACCCAAAGCCCCTTGCATTTGGGGAGGCGGATTTGAGACCTATTGTCAGGTCACGTCCTCGCTTGCCTGCCCTGTGAATAAACCTCCTCTTTGCTGCAAACCTCAGCATTTCAGTGTTTTGGCTTGCTGCGCCTCAGACAGAATGGTTGGGAGCAGTGGTACAGGTCCCTTGCCTGTGAGGGAAGCTGCTTCCTAGTAGTCACGTTGTGGATGTTTTCTCCTCTCGGGGTGGGGGCGGGGCAGACATCCTGCTCTTCAGGAAAGGGAGAAACGCAGGTGCCAAACCCTTGCCCTCAGCGTCACCGTCACCTAGGAACTTGTTAGAAGCACAGAATCCAGGCCCCACCCAGAACTACTGAATACCAGCCTGCATTTAACAAGATCCACAAGAGAGGCATACCCATATTAAAGTTGGAGAGGCACCAAGCTGTCATCGTCTTCTCCACGGCTAATGAAAACGAAGCCAAGATTCATCCCGAGCCGACTCTGCCTCAGTCACCTGGATATCACATGAGCTCATTTCATCCTCTCCAGAACCTGCAAATGAGACTGAGGGTCAGAGTGGTCTAGCACCCAAGGTTCCATAAAAGAACATGACCAAGGCTCACTGGAGCACAGACTTCCAAAAAAGAAGGCCCCTGAGCACAGCATGGCACCACTGCAGACCAAACCGTGGGCCTGGAGGGTAGGCCAGGCTCCCCACGCAGAGTTCACACCATTCGACAGATGCCCACAGCAGACCGCTAGGCGATATGAGAAGTAAGTTCTGATTGTGGAATCTCTGAATTTTGAGATTTAAAGAAAAAAATCTGTTTTCGGGGGAT
>NW_021699402.1:0-9124 GCF_005190385.1 Monodon monoceros
CCTTCTTTTGTTACAAGGGACCTTAGTGAGACAGTTGGCAACATTTGAATGAGGTCTGTAGGTTAAAAAATTGTCCTGTATCATTGTTAATTTGTTGATTTTTGCTAATTGTTTTGTGGTTATATAAGGAAATATTTTTCTTAAGGGTACACATTAAGAAGTATTTGGGGGGAAAGGAGGCATCTGTAAGTCTGCAAGTATTTAAAAATGAGTTTTAAAGAAGGAAAAGGTAGTCAGGGGAAATGATGCAAGTCTGGCTGCGGTTCATCCTGTGGCACTGCATGGTCGGCAGTCCCATATTATCAAAAGTTCTTACGTAGTGTAATTTCTAGAAGATTCTCGTTCCAATATGCATAATTCTTCCACATGTCTGGATATTTTGGTTATAACAGAAATGCATGCATTCAGAAAATGGGAACACATTTGCAGACCATGGTTTATGAGGTCACATACTCAAAAATCTATAATATTTATGAATATGTACATTATTTGATCTGGCGTTTATAGATTTAAGAATTTTTTGTGGTTATAATATTTTTGTTTGCTTTATATTAGAAAACCAAAACTTATGAAGCTGTAGTTTCAGTGCTTATTACATTACATGATATTGTTATTTTGTTTTTTAGACCACACGAACTAGAGTTTAAGTATGTAATGAAAGTGTCGTCTTTGAAAAACAGACTACCAGAAGCTGCTTTTAGAAAACAGAATTACGTGGAGCACAAAGGTCTGTTCAGATGTCATGGTACACTGCATGTCCTGAGCTCTGTTCCAGTTCTTTTCCACCCTCTCTTTCATACACACATGCACGCGTGCATGTGCACTCTCTCTCTCGCCCTCTTACTTCTGTTTTCCCTTAAGTACTTCTTAAAAGGGTCTTTTGTGAAAGGTGTAGAGTAGCTCTGTGATTCAGTTCTTGGGAGGTTCCCTCTCTACCTACTTTCTGGAGAGTTTATATCGTAAATGGGTGCTGAATTTTCTCAAAAGCTTTTTCTGCATCCATTGAGATCATCATAGGGTTTTTATCCTCCAATTTGTTAATATGGTGTATCACATTGATTGATTTGCGTATATTGAAGAATCCTTGCATTCCTGGGATAAACCCCACTTGATCATGGTGTATGATCCTTTTAATGTGTTCTTGGATTCTGTTTGCTAGTAGTTTGTTGAGGATTTTTGCATCTATGTTCATTAGTGATATTGGCCTGTGGTTTTCTTTCTTTGTGACATCTTTGTCTGGTTTTGGTATCAGGATGGTGGTGGCCTCGTAGAATGAGGTTGGCAGTGTTCCTCCCTCTGCTATAATTTGGAAGAGTTTGAGAAGGATAGGTGTTAGCTCTTCTCTAAATGTTTGATAGAATGTGCCTGTGAAGCCATCTGGTCCTGGCCTTTTGTTTGTTGGAAGAATTTTAATCACAGTTTCAATTTCACTGCTTGTGATTGGTCTGTTTATATTTTCTGTTTCTTCCTGGTTCAGTCTCGGAAGGTTATGCTTTTCTGAGAACTTGTCCATTTCTTCCAGGTTGTCCATTTTATTGGCATATAGTTGCTTGCAGTAGTCTCTTATGATCCTTTGTATTTCTGCAGTGTCAGTTGTTACTTCTCCTTCTTTCATTTCTAATTCTGTTGATTTGAGTCTTCTCCCTTTTTTTCTTGATGAGTCTGGCTAATGGTTTATCAATTTTGTTTATCTTCTCAAAGAACCAGCTTTTAGTTTGATTGATCTTTGCTATTGTTTCCTTCATTTCTTTTTCATTTATTTCTGATCTGATCTTTATGATTTCTTTCCATCTGCTAACTTTGGGGGTTTTTTTGTTCTTCTTTCTCTAATTGCTTTAGGTGTAAGGTTAGGTTGTTTATTTGAGATTTGTCTTGTCTCTTGAGGTAGGATTGTAGTGCTGTAAACTTCCCTCTTAGAACTTTTGCTGCATCCCATAGGTTTTGGGTCGTGTTTTCATTGTCATTTGTCTCTAGGTATTTTTTTATTTCCTCTTTGATTTCTTCAGTGATTTCTTGGTTATTTAGTAGCGTGTTGTTTAGCCTCCATGTGTTTGTATTTTTTACAGTTTTTTTTCCTGTAATTGATATCTAGTCTCATAAAGTTGTGGTCAGAAAAGATACTGGATACGATTTCAATTTTCTTAAATTTCCCAAGGCTTGATTTGTGACCCAAGATATGATGTATCCTGGGGAATGTTCCATGAGCACTTGAGAAGAAAGTGTATTCTGTTGTTGTTGGATGGAATGTCCTATAAATATCAGTGAAGTCCATCTTGTTTAAGGTGTTATTTAAAGCTTGTGTTTCCTTATTTATTTTCATTTTAGATGATTTGTCTGTTGGTGAAAGTGGAGTGTTAAAGTCCCCTACTATTATTGTGTTACTATGGATTTCCCCTTTTATGGCTGTTAGCATTTGTCTTGTGTATTGAGGTGCTCCTATGTCAGATGCATAATATTTACAGTTGTTATATCTTCTTGGATTGATCCCTTGATCATTATGTGGTGTCCTTCTTTGTCTCTTGTAATAGTCTTTATTTTAAAGTTTATTTTGTCTGATATGAGAATTGCTGCTCCAGCTTTCTTTCAATTTCCATTTGCATGGAGTATCTTTTTCCATCCCCTCACTTTCAGTCTGTATGTGTCCCTGGGTCTGAAGTGGGTCTCTTGTAGACAGCATGTACACAGGTCTTGTTTTTGTATCCCTTCAGCCAGGCTATGTCTTTTTGTTGGAGCATTTAATCCATTTACAGTTAAGGTAATTATCGCTATGTATGTTCCTAGTACCATTTTCTTAATTGTTTTGGGTTTGTTTTTGTAGGTGTTTTCCTTCTCTTGTGTTCCCTGCCTAGAGAAGTTCCTTTAGCATTTGTTGTAAAGCTGGTTTGGTGGTGCTGAATTCTCTTAGCTTTTGCTTGTCTGTAAAGGTTTTAATTTCTCCATCGAACCTGAATGAGATCCTTGCTGGTAGAGTAATCTTGGTTGTAGGTTTTTCCCTTTCATCGCTTTAAATATGTCCTGCCACTCCCTTCTGGCCTGCAGAGTTTCTGCTGAATGATCAGCTGTTAACCTTACGGGGATTCCCTTGTGTGTTATTTGTTGCTTTTCCCTTGCTGCTTTTAGGATTTTTTTCTTTGTATTTAATTTTTGATAGCTTGAATAATATGTGTCTTGGCATGTTTCTCCTTGGATTTATCCTGTATGGGACTCTCTGCACTTCCTGGACCTGACTGGCTGTTTCTTTTCCCATGTTAGGGAAGTTTTCAACTATAATCTCTTCAGATATTTTCTCAGACCCTTTCTTTTTCTCTTCTTCTTCTGGGATCCTTATAATTCAAACATTGGTGCTTTTAATGTTGTCCCAGAGGTCTCTGAGACTGTCCTCAGTTCTTTTCATTCTTTTTTCTCTATTTTGCTCTGCGGTAGTTACTTCCACTGTTTTATCTTCCCGGTCACTTATCCATTCTTCTGCCTCAGTTATTCTGCTATTGCTTCCTTCCTGAGAATTTTTATTTTCATTTATTGTGTTGTTCATCATTGTTTGTTTGCTCTTTAGTTCTTCTAGGTCCTTGTTAAACGTTTCTTGTATTTTCTCCATCCTATTTCCAAGATTTTGGATCATCTTTCCTATCATTACTCTGAATTCTTTTTCAGGTAGACTGCCTATTTCCTCTTCGTTTGGTCTGATGGTTTGTTACCTTGCTCCTTCATCTGCTACATATTTCTCTGTTTTCCCATTGTGCTTAACTTACTGTGTTTGGGACCTCCTTTTCGCAGGCTGCAGGTTCGTAGTTCCCTTTGTTTTTGGTGTCTGCCCCCAGTGGGTAAGGTTGGTTCAGTGGCTTGTGTAGCCTTCCTGGCGGAGAGGACTGATGCCTGTGTTCTGGTGGGTGGGGCTGGATCTTGTCTTTCTGGTGGGCAGGGCTGCGTCCAGTGGTGTGTTTTGGGGTGTCTCTGAATTTAGTATGATTTTAGGTAGCCTCTCTGCTAATGGGTGGGGTTGTGTTCCTGTCTTGCTGGTTGTTTGGCGTGGGGCGTCCAGCCCTGGAGTTTGCTGGCCATTGGGTGGAGCTGGATCTTAGCGTTGAGACAGAGATCTCTGGGAGAGCTCTTGCCGGTTGATGTTACATGGAGCCGGGTGGTCTCTGGTGGTCCAGTGTCCTGAACTCGGCTCTCCCACCTCAGAGGCTCAGGCCTGACACCAGGCCGGAGCACCAAGACCAACCATGTCAGCCACACGGTGGGTCTAGGGAGAAACGGAATTTTTCACAATAGCATTTTAAAATAGGAAATGTTCTGTGTTTCTGATTTTCTCCACAGTCTGTTGCCAAGATACGTGCTTCAATATGTATGAGGTGAAACTGTCCAACAAACAAGGGGAAAAAGTAGATAAACTAACAGAGTACATTAAAAGGGAGCAATTGGTAAGAATCATCAGTTTAAAATATTATTATTATGTTTTCCTTAAATTGAGAAATTGATATCTGTTTATTAGTTGGCTCTGCCTAGATTGAATTGTTTTAGCTTGCTCAAAAGGATTTTTTTTTTTTTTTTTTTTTTTTGGTCACGCCACACAGCTTGTAGGATCTTAGTTCCCTGACCAGGGGTCAAACCCGGGCCCACAACAATGAAAGTGCCAAGTCCTAACCACTGGACCGCCAGGAAATTCCCTTAAGAGGATATTTATCATTTAATATTTATTGACATGATATTTATTGGCTAACATGTTCATCCCCTTTGTATCTTAGTTTACTTTTTCTGTGTCTCACTAGTCAGTTCATACTCCTGGTTTTAAGTATAGGAGGACAGTTTTTCTCAAATCCTTTTTTGTTGTTGTTTTTGTTTTATGATGGAAGAATTGAGTAGATCCCTGGTATTTCTGCATTAATCAAAGGAGATTGATTTGTGGGATATTTCTTTAAAAGTGACCCTTGTCAACACATAGGTGTATAAAGAAGAAAAAGTTGCTGCTTCTATTGTTTTCATAGCGTAGAAAAGCACGATTCTACTGAGAAATATGTAACATCCAAAGACCTCTCCACTGTGTTAACCAGGGCTCCTCGGTCTGAGGATAGGAGTAGATGCTGACCTTATAGTGAGTGATTCCCAAACATCCCAAAGGAAACAGTGTGCATGGTGGAAGTGACCAAACAAGTCTGCTCAGCCCTTTAGTGGCACAACGGACTTATCCCCATAGTGGACAGTATGAAACCGGTAAATTAACAGAATAGATAGGTGAGCTGCCTTGGGGGAAGTGTCAGGTAAGATGCTTGAGTTGCATGTAACAGAAATTCAGACTGGCTTAAACAATAAAGAGTTTTGATAGGCTTACTTTTGAGTTTTAGATGGTAAAGCAAGTTCAAGTGCTGTTTGCTCAGGACTCTTTTTCTTTCAGCTTCTCCCTCCTCTGTGCAATAGTTCTGTCCTAGGCTGCCAGTCAGGGCTGCGTGCTTCCTTTTTGCATCCAGAGAGAACCCGTCCTCCAAACCATGGTTTCTGTCCTTAGACCAGTTCCATCATCTGCATGTCTCTCAGCAGCAACTAGAAAGGGAATGGCCCACACTGATTAGTTCAGGCCACTCAGAGCCCACCTTCCAGAACTGGGTGCGAGGTCAGTGCCCCCATTCTGCAGTAAGGAGGTGCAGTGGCTGACACAGGATGCTGAGCAGGTAACCACTGAATATCGACTGGGATTACAGGCTATGTGTTTTTGAAGTAGTGTAGTTCATTTTATATTTGGAAATTCAAAGGAAGGAAGTTCAAAGATACTTTGAGAAAATGCATTAGTGAAGGGTCTACTTGTGAGTGCTTCTGGTATTGAACTCAGGAGACTCGGTGCCCAGCTTTACTTCACAGTTTGTGTGTTAATTACTTAACAGAAATTACTTATCACATAAGGTCCTTCGCTCTCAGCGCTCCAGGCTGCTTTTCCTGCCTCATTTTATAATGAATAATCTTTACATATCGGTCTCCCTACCTAGACATCGAGCTCCTTGAGGGTAGGTATCATGTCTTAAGCATCTTTGACACCTTGGTGCCTGGTGTATAGTGGACGAGCAGTAAATGTCCCTTGTACCTACAACACTGGACTTCAAGAACAGTACTGAGGAAGGTCTCTTCTTTAAAAGGTGGTAAAGACATGTATGGCTGGATTTTTCTGTGTGTGAATGGAAAAGGCTAGAAGTAGATATTTCAAAGATTCTATGATTTTTTTCCCCACAAAGGTTAAAATAGGAATTTTATATAGCCCTTTCAGCGCATAATTTGAGAGACTAATAAGATACACTACATATTTGTTTTACGTGCACATATTTTGGAATAAAGAAATGTACAGTTTTAAGCAGATATAGGATTTTACTTTCATCTGTATTACAAAACTAAAATTCAGAATAATGTAGCTAATTATTGTCACTTTTACTCTTTACACCGATAAAAAGATAAAGCAAGAACTACATCTGTTTGCTGATAAATACCAAAGATATGGGTATATATAACTGTCGATACATTTATTCAGTAATTCTTTCTTGAGTGCTTACTGTGTGCCAGAAGCAAAAAGACAAATTGTCCCTGCCATCAAGGAACTTACAAGACTATAGGAGACAAAAATGTAAACCAACCAATGCATAGGGGCTGTGATAGAAATGTTTGGAGACTCACAATAGTGATTGTTCCTGTGGGTGAAGTTTCAGTCTCATAATTAGTTCCAATAAATAATTAGAAAAGAAGTCTTTTTTTCATACTTGAGTTGTTGAATAATTTATTGATTTATCATATTTGTAGGCTTATGACCTGTCAATTTTTGAAGTATGTTTTATCACTTTATAAAGTGGTATCTTTTATTCTGTTTTTTTAACTGACAAATTATTGTATGACATTGAATTTTATCTTTGTTAAGGGTATATAGGCTTTTGAAATGGTGACTAATGGGGAAGAAGAGCTGTTATCTCTGTGATTTAGAATGACAGAAGATGCCACTGAAGACTGTGGTAGAGGGAAAATAGAAGTATTTATTTTCCTCTGCATTTCTTATAACCAGGGGACCTAATGATGTTATTTCCTTTTATTACTCATCTCTTAGGAAGCTGTAGAAAGGATTCTTGTAATGGATGGTATCTTCCAGTTTTTCTAGTCCCAGGATTCTGTGATATGTTTTGTATTAAAATGAGCTTAACATGTTAATCATAGGTCTGATTGACCTTGAATTTGTAGTGGCTAAATGGGAACAGAGCGGCTACTTAGCAGTATGAAATGTCCAACATGTCAATGAAAAAAAATGAAAGACGTTGTTTCTGATTGATTTGTTATGTAATTGAACACTATCCTAAAACTAACCCATGATGTTCTAGTTATTTATTATATGTAGCCATAACAAGGCCAAGATTACTTGAATGCTAAGGAGCTTGCAGTTTCTGATACGGGGGACAAAATTGTCCTGATTCCCATAAATACTGACATTTCAAGAATTTTTTTCTTTAACTTTTCATGAGCTTAAAAATCACTGAAGAATGTGGTAGAGGGAGAAGGAGAGAGGAATTGAATCTTCTTTCTTGCTATTTTATGTTTAAGGCAATCGTCAAATGCTTAGAAGATCGAGAATTTTTCATTTTACTTACGTCGTCAGCCTTAATGTCAGAAACAAGTAAGAACAACTTTTTGAATAAATGTTTTTCAGTATGTTTACTTTTATTGTATAAGATCAGCAACCTCACTTTTCTTCTGATTCTCATTCTGTGTAGGTTTTGGAGAGGAGCAGATGGGTCTTCACGGGTTGCATTTATTCCATTCATCCCCGTCAGCAGGTAAGGACCAGGACTGGCAGTTCACTGCACCTGTGGGCCATTTTTCAGTCCTCATCTTAAACTCTCAGCAGCATATGACCCTGGTAACTCTTTTCTTCTCTTAAATAACTTTCTTCCTTTACTCTCCCTGGTTAATCCTTCATCTCCTTTCTTTGTAGGCTTATCCTTTCCTGTCTGCTCCATGCTCAGATATCCACCTGCCTATGGACATTTCTTTCTACTTAAATGTCTCAGATGGTCCTCACATTCAGCATGTCCAAAACTGGATTCATTTGTTATTGAACAACAAGAGCTGGGAGTTGGTTTTATCATAGTCTCCCCGTCAGTAGGACTTAAGGTCCTCACAGAAGCACTTCCCTCTGTCTGGACTACTTGTCTCCTTCCCCCTGATCAGATGATGTTGATCGCCCCCCAAGCCAGAACCAGGAATTGCCTGCTAGGGGCAAAAAATATTGCTCCTGCAGTCTGTAAATAGATATACAGTATATCTGTGGTATTAGAATTTCAGAGGGCAGTTAGGAAACAAAGTCTAGAAAGGCTGTCTTTGGTGGGGGTAGATAATGAATAAAATTGGAGGAGAAGTGCTGGTCTAGCCACTTATCCATAGCTGTCAGGTGTCAGTTTAAATATCACTTTATTTATTCCCATCACCACTCTTCTTCCTTCAATGAGGACCCCTAGGCTTTTCACCAATATAATTTAAATGTTTATTTTTATAATTATTTAATGCCTGCCTTTCTTGTATTCTACTGCATCCCTACTGCTTAGCAATGTCAGGCACCTAAAAAGTAATAAATGCTTGCTGAGCAAATAAATAAATTAAAGTAAATGAGTCATTTCTTTTTGTCACATGAGGAAATTTTCCTCATTGTTTTATAATCACACTGTGTATGTTTAAACATGATTTGTATATAGTATTTATAAAGCTACAACCAATCCAAAAAATTTTTTTAATTGATGTTTTTAAATTGTATTCAGCTACTCAAAGCAGAGAACTGCTGGCATTACCTGTTTGGAATAAGCAAAATATTACCAGTTATAATAACATAATGGCGATAGCTGCTTGCATTTTTCAAGCATTTACTACATTGATATTCTGCTAGGCACAATTGATTTCACAGCCCTTAATAGGTATTTTTATTGTGACCATTTCAAAGATGAGGAAACTGAAACTTAAACTTGCCCGAGGTCAAACAGCTGAGTCTGAGCTGGCTTCCAGCTCTGTTCCCACACTGCCTCCCTCCGTATGCAGGAGCTCTGCCTTTATTCTTATTTTTAGGTGTACACTACCACCTGAATAAGAAACATTAGTTCCTGTACCATTTGGG
>NW_021699402.1:9224-13671 GCF_005190385.1 Monodon monoceros
TGACAACAGGCGTGGTTCGTGTGGGTGGCACCATGTGCCTGGCAGGGAAGGCACGCATTGGGAAACGGCAGGAGAGAAATGTGGACCCGTGGGTAAGACCACCTCGTAACTGCCTGGGGAGACAAGCAGAGAGTCTGTGTTGGGTATGACTCTCTACAGGTTGTACGGTGATATGACTGAGGAGCTTTCAGAAAAATCTTCAGCCATAAACAACATTAACGAAACTGAGGAAAGGGACTTCCCTGTGGTCCAGTGGTTAAGACTCTGCGCTTCCAATGCAGGCAGTGTGGGTTCGATCCCTGGTCAGGGAACCGAGATCCCACATGCTGCAAGGTGTGGCCGAAAAAATTTTTTAAAACAATGAGGAAAGAAAAAACCAAGCTCATCCATAATACCATCACCCCAACAAAACAAGAGTCTTTCCCTGAATTCCACTAAATTTGAGGCTTTTAAAAAACCTAAAGGTAGATGAGAGAAAGTAGAATCATGAGATTAGACAGAAAACTGATGGAAATACAGAGATATGAGGAAATGAAGGTTTTTCTAAACAAAAAACACCACCACACATACAACACAGTAGGACTCAATACCGAAGATACTGTAAAATGTATAGATTTTGCAGCTTGGTGGAGCTGCACTCTACTCAGAGAGACGGGTGTGAAGAGGGACATGGAGCTGGGAGAAAAGTGAGGTCCGCGGTGATGAGGGAACGTGCCAGCAACGAGGAGGTTCCAGCAGGTGGAACACGGAACCAGCAGTCAGCTGCTGGCTCACAGAAGGAGACTTGGTTATTCACTTCCGCACAAGTAGAAGTAGAAAAGTAAAACTGCTTTTAAAATTAATTTAATGCCTTTTAAAACCAAATACAGGGGCTTCCCTGGTGGCGCAGTGGTTGAGAGTCCGCCTGCCGATGCAGGGGACACGGGTTCGTGCCCCGGTCCGGGAAGATCCCACATGCCGCGGAGCGGCTGGGCCCGTGAGCCACGGCTGCTGAGCCTGCGCGTCTGGAGCCTGTGCTCCGCAACGGGAGAGGCCACAGCAGTGAGAGGCCCACGTACCGAAAAAAAACAAGAAAAAATACAAGTGAAATACAGGATTCGAGATTACTGACTGCTTTGAACCATGTCTTTACAGTTCCCTCTGGACAAACTTATAATATCTTCTATAACTGATTATGGTCCAGAAAAATACTGCCAGATGCTACTTGCTTGTGAATTGAGTCATTAAAAAAGGCCATTTATACTTTAACTCTGCTAAACAGTTCATGTTCAGGCTTTCTGCAGAATGAAAAGTAGGGTCTATTTAGTGAAGGTATGAATCTTGGCACTTTCTTATTTATTCACAATGGGAAACCAAGTTACTTGTCCTGTCAGTGTCTGAACTAAAGAAGACCACAAGAACGTGACAGATTTTCAACTGATCTTATACTGTTTCAATATACTACTTTATAATCTCGATTAGTCTGTATTACGGTGCTGAAATTTACAGGAAGAGGACTTCTTACCAGGTTGTGGCTGCTTTCTGATTCTGGGATTCCGATTGCCTTTTACTATATTTTCCCTCTGTTTTTGTGGAGAATTCTTCACAGGTGGCTCAGCCCTTGGAACAGTTTTGACTGGAGATGTCTCTCGTTTCCTTGCCCTTTTAGCATTCGTTGACCCTGGAACATCTTTAGAAATAGGAGCTTCTTGGTTTTTCCAATCCAATTTGGTTGTCTGTACAAACTGTGCAGTCAGCACTTCAGCACCTTATGCAGAAAAGACACCGTTTTCTAAGGGGTAGGGGGCGCACATATTTATCAGCATAGCTTTCCTTTGATTTGTTTTGGGGGGGAAACTTTAATAATGGGGAATAAAATATAAAATTGGGGGTATTTCATTAAAAGATTTTTGAACTTGCTAAGTGTTGGTCTATATCCCTAATTAGGATTAGGAGAAAAATATCAGAGTAATAACTTTATAGAAACAAGGCATGACTTAATTTTTAAAAAAGATTCCATAATCTTTGCTGACTGATGTGGCAGGTAAGGCTGAACATGCTAGTTCACAGCACAGGGTGACGGATAATTCAATTTACACAAAAGCGACACAGCTCCCATAAAGCCATATGGTTAAAACCATGATCACACTGTAGAGAAGAGACTGTAGGTTCACAAAGAGCCATCTTACATATTTTCCTTCACTACACCTAAATATCAAAGCTTTAACACTGCCTGAAAAATCATCTCTTAAGAGAAGACAGAGGAAGGTACATTGAAGAAAGTCCTCTTCTGATTTAACTTCCTATAAATCTATTATAATTGCTCATTTCTCTTACAAAATGCTCAGCTTTACTTCTCGCAGGGAAGGAAGGAAAGAACTAAAGGTGGGGGCACATGAGGAGAAAAAACTATTAACAACCTGCTTGTATCACACGCAGAAAGTGTTTCAATCCTTTAAGAGTTAAAAAAAAATGTTAATAAATGTTCCCTGTGAAAACGTTTTCCCCATTGACTATATAAAATACTCACACGTGTGAATGTTTGCAAATATTTTAAAATCACGTTATATGGAAAATACTATTTCTAATTGATTGAGAACAGAAAACATATTAAACAGTTTCAGAATGTGATGGTTATTAGTGAAATGTAGAAAAGAGGCCAGTTTCATTTTATTCTTTTGAAGGTTAGAAAAATAAACGGTTTTTTAAAAAAGCTTTTAGACTCTCTTAATGTTGTACATTTCCCTGGGTCTAATTATTTTCTTCCCTACTAAACTATCAAAGGCAATAAAGCAGCAGTTTTGTTTTTAGAGTAAGACTTCTGATTTTATACTGGTTACAATTTCTAAAATTTTTAGCATAAAAAAAGGCAAAATATAAGTCAAGCAGGAAAACTGTTAAGACTAAATTAAGAAGAGAAAGAAAATAAGATGAGATGATCAAGACTAGGGGAAGCGTAACATCTGCACGGGCAGGAGGGGAACATCTCTCACAACCTAGGTCCTGCGAGGAAAAGGAGAAACACGAAACAGGTGACCCTGCACGGACTGCCCTGCTTATTTGCATCACTCAATGACATGTTTCTCAAACTGCATGCAATAACCCATGGGTGTATTATAAAATAAACTTAATGGGCTGCAACCAGAATTCTTTGTTAAATGAAACAGAAGATATCAGATTGTATTACACATAGTTAGGGTAAATGCTTCCTGAAATTTCTGTTTCAGTAATGTATGAATTTGTGTGTACTGGACTACAATATACAATGTATTTCTTTTCTATTTTTTTTTGAGCTTTTGTGGTATTATATTTAGTCATCTTGGCTGGTTTAATCACATCGTTGTTGTTGTTCATTTTTTGGCCACACTCTGTGGCACGTTGTGTCTTAGTTCCCTGACCAGGGATCAAACCCGTGCCCTGTGCACTGGAAGTGTGGAGTTGTAACCACTGTACTGCCAGGGACATCCCTAAAACATATTTCTTATAGTGGATGAAATTAGCACACTTGAGAAACAGTGACAACATATATGTTGAATTATAGGTAATTTATTTAATACCTTTAAAATGGTTCATATAGAGAGAAACCCAATATGGTTGGCCTGGAATTTGTGAGGAAATGTAGAGTGTGAGTTGCTGCTTCATACTGCCGTTCTTTCTACCACCCTCCTAAACACACACACACACACACACACACAATTTCTCAAACTATAATTGGCCAGAAATAACTACTTGTTAAACCACAGGGTAAAATCTTAATTATCTAGGATCCTGGGGATCCACACACCTCCAGTGTTTCTTCTTTAGGCATCAGAATTTTAAAATTCAAAATACTATAGATAGGGTTGGCAAATTTTTTCTGTGAAGGGCCAGACCTCAGTCACAGCCGCCCACCTGTGCCAGCACAGTGAAGTACAGAGACAACAGGTAATGCCTGAGGGACCCTTTGGCCCAAGTCTGCTCACCTCTTCGCTAAGGGGTCATAGAGCATAAGTTCCCTAGTTTTAAACAAAATACACCACACATAATCTGAGATGACTCTAAGCCAAAATTGTGTTATTTGTCGTGCTCTGTTCACTGAAGTGCATTTGACTAACATTAAATGGCTCTGGACGCTGATTCTCCCTCAGTTTTCAGGGGGCAACAAAACCACTTGAGGAACTGTTTCAATATATATGTCTCGAGGCCACTGGACCTTGTTTCAGTAGGTCTGTAGTAGGATCCAGACGACCACGTTTAAAACACACAAAGGATTAGAAATTCTGCCCCAGGATGCTCTAGTTCTGGGAGAGTCCAGGCACTTTCCCCCCTCTTTAAACATGTTCAGGCTATCACTTATCAGTTTTTGCCATCTGTTCTTAGTGTGCCTGATTTTAGCAGATCCTCTTCTTCCACTCGAATTTGTCCGAGGACAGTTCAGAAACTGAATGACCTTATTTCTTAGACAGGTAAGTAAATAACTGAGTGATGA
>NW_021699402.1:13681-18486 GCF_005190385.1 Monodon monoceros
TGGAGGAGTCAAGTCAAAACCACTGGACACTTTGCCAAAGAATGCAGTCTCTTTAATTCCATCCTGAGAAGCAGCAGTCAATGAAGGACTTTTGTCCACCTTGTACAGTTCTTGGAGATTATGCTTTACTAATGTGTTTGGACAGATGCCTTTTTCAGAAAATGATTTCTTTGCTTCCAGCAGGGCACAATTAAGGGCAGGTAAAATAGGTACCACCTTCAATGAGATGTCATCTTCAACTTTCAAGTCTTTCGGCCCTAAAATATATACACGTGTATTAAAAACCCAAAGTTCTTGCTTTTTCAAAAACATGCAGGAAAAAACGCTTTAGATTACAAAATTACAGGATGGTTAAATATGATACAGTGTTTCAAATGGTAATCTAAATAGCAATTAATAGAAGACTTATGGATGCACTTAATGAACATATATTATCTCCATATATATGAAAACACGCACACACAGAACCAAAAAAGAGTCACTCAGATGGGATCACCAGGTGAGAATGAAGAAGGCAGGCCCGCCTGCAGCTCCATCTCATCTGACCAGGAGCCCAGCGTGGGCTCAATGCACCGGCATTTAGAGTTGGCAGAATTACTTTTCTATTCTCATTTTCTGCTTTTAAAATGTATCTAATCTGTACCTTATATGACCTACTTCAAATTCTCTTAAGAAGGTAGTCACAGGTGCAAACTTTCAGTTATAGGATAAATAAGTACTAAAGATGTAATGTACAACATAATAAAAAATAATTAACACTGCCGACGTTACATATGAAAGTTAAGAAAGTAAATACTGGGACTTCCCTGGTGGCGCAGTGGTTGAGAATCCACCTGCCTTTGCAGGGTACACGGGTTCGAGCTCTGGTCTGGGAAGATCCCACATGCCATGGAGCAACAAAGCCCGTGCACCACAACTACTGAGCCTGCGCTCTAGAGACTGCGAGCCACAACTACTGAGCTTGCATGCCACAACTACCGAAGCCCGCGTGCCTAGAGCCAGTGCTCTGCAACAACAGAAGCTACCACAATGAGAAGCACGTGCACTGCAATGAAGAGTAGCCCCCGCTAGCCGCAACTAGAGAAAGCCTGCAGCAACGAGGACCCAACGCAGCCAAAGAAGGAAAAAGAAGGGAAATACTAATAGTTCTCATCACAAGGGAAAACATTTTTTTTCTATTTTCTTTAATTTTGTATCTATATGATATGATGGATGTTCACTAGAATTACTGTGGTAGTTGTTTCATAATGTATGTAAGTCAAATCTTTATGCTGGTAAACCCTAAACTTATATAGTGCTGTATGTCAATTATATAATATCTCAATACAACTGGAAGAAACTAGAGTTACAACACAAACCAGTTGAACTAAAAGAAAGTAAACCCTAAGTAACCCCCAACTCTCATGGTAACTACTGGTATATATTTCATCACCTTCTCTAGCAAATGCAATTTTTTAATATTATGTAACTAGACTGACTAGTCTGTATTTTACTTCCTCTCCCTGGTTCACTCTCTGACTGAAATGCTAATTTTTCAGCAACTCAATAACCTAAAGGAAAATAGTACAGGGAAAAAAGAGAAAAGGTCAGGTCACTGAGAAATAGGTAATAAAATCCTAGAAAATGTAATTTATCAGTAATAAAAAACCCACAGATAATAAAGACCTTTGGTGCCTACTAAACTGAAGTATACCATTCTTTTTAACGAAAAAGTAACTGCAAAATTAAGAAACACCTAGCTGAATACATTTATACTTGAGCAGGTATCAGGAAAAGAATGGCAAATAAAAATAAATGGGAAAATGTGGCTAGCCATTAAAATAAAAATTCCTTTCTCTGCAGTTCATTTAGATAGTAAAAGGAAAAAGAAAACGTGACAAAGTTCTTATGTACTGCTAACAGTTCACGATAAAGCAGCAGTTTTCTAGACAACTTCATTATTTCAAGAATTTGGAAAGGCAGAAGTCAGAACGATTTGTAACAGGCTATTATGAAATCTAAGAAAAAGAACTTTTTAAGTCTGCTAAGCGAAGAGTCACTCAATTTAAAACAAATAACCACAGCACTGAACATTTCTGAGTGACCAGAAATAGAAAAGTGTCTTAACGAACTAGAGGAGGCTGTGAGCATTGAACACAACAATCCAATGTTTACTCAAAAAGAAGTCCTGTGCTGTTCAACCCCAAATGGTACAGGAACTAATGTTTCTTATTCAGGTGGTAGTGTACACCTAAAAATAAGAATAAAGGCAGAGCTCCTGCATACGGAGGGAGGCAGTGTGGGAACAGAGCTGGAAGCCAGCTCAGACTCAGCTGTTTGACCTCGGGCAAGTTTAAGTTTCAGTTTCCTCATCTTTGAAATGGTCACAATAAAAATACCTATTAAGGGCTGTGAAATCAATTGTGCCTAGCAGAATATCAATGTAGTAAATGCTTGAAAAATGCAAGCAGCTATCGCCATTATGTTATTATAACTGGTAATATTTTGCTTATTCCAAACAGGTAATGCCAGTAGTTCTCTGCTTTGAGTAGCTGAATACAATTTAAAAACATCAATTAAAAAAATTTTTTTTGGATTGGTTGTAGCTTTATAAATACTATATACTATGTACAAATTATGTTTAAACATACACAGTGTGATTATAAAACAATGAGGAAAATTTCCTCATATGACAAAAAGAAATGACTCATTTACTTTAATTTATTTATTTGCTCAGCAAGCACTTATTATTTTTTAGGTGCCTGACATTGCTAAGCAGTAGGGATGCAGTAGAATACAAGAAAGGCAGGCATTAAATAATTATAAAAATAAATATTTAAATTATATTGGTGAAAAGCCTAGGGGTCCTCATTGAAGGAAGAGTGGTGATGGGAATAAATAAAGTGATATTTAAACTGACACCTGACAGCTATGGGTAAGTGGCTAGACCAGCACTTCTCCTCCAATTTTATTCATTATCTACCCCCACCAAAGACAGCCTTTCTAGACTTTGTTTCCTAACTGCCCTCTGAAATTCTAATACCACAGATATACTGTATATCTATTTACAGACTGCAGGAGCAATATTTTTTGCCCCTAGCAGGCAATTCCTGGTTCTGGCTTGGGGGGCGATCAACATCATCTGATCAGGGGGAAGGAGACAAGTAGTCCAGACAGAGGGAAGTGCTTCTGTGAGGACCTTAAGTCCTACTGACGGGGAGACTATGATAAAACCAACTCCCAGCTCTTGTTGTTCAATAACAAATGAATCCAGTTTTGGACATGCTGAATGTGAGGACCATCTGAGACATTTAAGTAGAAAGAAATGTCCATAGGCAGGTGGATATCTGAGCATGGAGCAGACAGGAAAGGATAAGCCTACAAAGAAAGGAGATGAAGGATTAACCAGGGAGAGTAAAGGAAGAAAGTTATTTAAGAGAAGAAAAGAGTTACCAGGGTCATATGCTGCTGAGAGTTTAAGATGAGGACTGAAAAATGGCCCACAGGTGCAGTGAACTGCCAGTCCTGGTCCTTACCTGCTGACGGGGATGAATGGAATAAATGCAACCCGTGAAGACCCATCTGCTCCTCTCCAAAACCTACACAGAATGAGAATCAGAAGAAAAGTGAGGTTGCTGATCTTATACAATAAAAGTAAACATACTGAAAAACATTTATTCAAAAAGTTGTTCTTACTTGTTTCTGACATTAAGGCTGACGACGTAAGTAAAATGAAAAATTCTCGATCTTCTAAGCATTTGACGATTGCCTTAAACATAAAATAGCAAGAAAGAAGATTCAATTCCTCTCTCCTTCTCCCTCTACCACATTCTTCAGTGATTTTTAAGCTCATGAAAAGTTAAAGAAAAAAATTCTTGAAATGTCAGTATTTATGGGAATCAGGACAATTTTGTCCCCAGTATCAGAAACTGCAAGTTCCTTAGCATTCAAGTAATCTTGGCCTTGTTATGGCTACATATAATAAATAACTAGAACATCATGGGTTAGTTTTAGGATAGTGTTCAATTACATAACAAATCAATCAGAAACAACGTCTTTCATTGACATGTTGGACATTTCATACTGCTAAGTAGCCGCTCTGTTCCCATTTAGCCACTACAAATTTAAGGTCAATCAGACCTATGATTAACATGTTAAGCTCATTTTAATACAAAACATATCACAGAATCCTGGGACTAGAAAAACTGGAAGATACCATCCATTACAAGAATCCTTTCTACAGCTTCCTAAGAGATGAGTAATAAAAGGAAATAACATCATTAGGTCCCCTGGTTATAAGAAATGCAGAGGAAAATAAATACTTCTATTTTCCCTCTACCACAGTCTTCAGTGGCATCTTCTGTCATTCTAAATCACAGAGATAACAGCTCTTCTTCCCCATTAGTCACCATTTCAAAAGCCTATATACCCTTAACAAAGATAAAATTCAATGTCATACAATAATTTGTCAGTTAAAAAAACAGAATAAAAGATACCACTTTATAAAGTGATAAAACATACTTCAAAAATTGACAGGTCATAAGCCTACAAATATGATAAATCAATAAATTATTCAACAACTCAAGTATGAAAAAAAGACTTCTTTTCTAATTATTTATTGGAACTAATTATGAGACTGAAACTTCACCCACAGGAACAATCACTATTGTGAGTCTCCAAACATTTCTATCACAGCCCCTATGCATTGGTTGGTTTACATTTTTGTCTCCTATAGTCTTGTAAGTTCCTTGATGGCAGGGACAATTTGTCTTTTTGCTTCTGGCACACAGTAAGCACTCAAGAAAGAATTACTGAATAAATGTATC
>NW_021699402.1:18496-24167 GCF_005190385.1 Monodon monoceros
ATGTCTAGGTAGGGAGACCGATATGTAAAGATTATTCATTATAAAATGAGGCAGGAAAAGCAGCCTGGAGCGCTGAGAGCGAAGGACCTTATGTGATAAGTAATTTCTGTTAAGTAATTAACACACAAACTGTGAAGTAAAGCTGGGCACCGAGTCTCCTGAGTTCAATACCAGAAGCACTCACAAGTAGACCCTTCACTAATGCATTTTCTCAAAGTATCTTTGAACTTCCTTCCTTTGAATTTCCAAATATAAAATGAACTACACTACTTCAAAAACACATAGCCTGTAATCCCAGTCGATATTCAGTGGTTACCTGCTCAGCATCCTGTGTCAGCCACTGCACCTCCTTACTGCAGAATGGGGGCACTGACCTCGCACCCAGTTCTGGAAGGTGGGCTCTGAGTGGCCTGAACTAATCAGTGTGGGCCATTCCCTTTCTAGTTGCTGCTGAGAGACATGCAGATGATGGAACTGGTCTAAGGACAGAAACCATGGTTTGGAGGACGGGTTCTCTCTGGATGCAAAAAGGAAGCACGCAGCCCTGACTGGCAGCCTAGGACAGAACTATTGCACAGAGGAGGGAGAAGCTGAAAGAAAAAGAGTCCTGAGCAAACAGCACTTGAACTTGCTTTACCATCTAAAACTCAAAAGTAAGCCTATCAAAACTCTTTATTGTTTAAGCCAGTCTGAATTTCTGTTACATGCAACTCAAGCATCTTACCTGACACTTCCCCCAAGGCAGCTCACCTATCTATTCTGTTAATTTACCGGTTTCATACTGTCTACTATGCGGATAAGTCCGTTGTGCCACTAAAGGGCTGAGCAGACTTGTTTGGTCACTTCCACCATGCACACTGTTTCCTTTGGGATGTTTGGGAATCACTCACTATAAGGTCAGCATCTACTCCTATCCTCAGACCGAGGAGCCCTGGTTAACACAGTGGAGAGGTCTTTGGATGTTACATATTTCTCAGTAGAATCGTGCTTTTCTACGCTATGAAAACAATAGAAGCAGCAACTTTTTCTTCTTTATACACCTATGTGTTGACAAGGGTCACTTTTAAAGAAATATCCCACAAATCAATCTCCTTTGATTAATGCAGAAATACCAGGGATCTACTCAATTCTTCCATCATAAAACAAAAACAACAACAAAAAAGGATTTGAGAAAAACTGTCCTCCTATACTTAAAACCAGGAGTATGAACTGACTAGTGAGACACAGAAAAAGTAAACTAAGATACAAAGGGGATGAACACGTTAGCCAATAAATATCATGTCAATAAATATTAAATGATAAATATCCTCTTAAGGGAATTTCCTGGCGGTCCAGTGGTTAGGACTTGGCACTTTCATTGTTGTGGGCCCGGGTTTGACCCCTGGTCAGGGAACTAAGATCCTACAAGCTGTGTGGCGTGACCAAAAAAAAAAAAAAAAAAAAAAAATCCTTTTGAGCAAGCTAAAACAATTCAATCTAGGCAGAGCCAACTAATAAACAGATATCAATTTCTCAATTTAAGGAAAACATAATAATAATATTTTAAACTGATGATTCTTACCAATTGCTCCCTTTTAATGTACTCTGTTAGTTTATCTACTTTTTCCCCTTGTTTGTTGGACAGTTTCACCTCATACATATTGAAGCACGTATCTTGGCAACAGACTGTGGAGAAAATCAGAAACACAGAACATTTCCTATTTTAAAATGCTATTGTGAAAAATTCCGTTTCTCCCTAGACCCACCGTGTGGCTGACATGGTTGGTCTTGGTGCTCCGGCCTGGTGTCAGGCCTGAGCCTCTGAGGTGGGAGAGCCGAGTTCAGGACACTGGACCACCAGAGACCACCCGGCTCCATGTAACATCAACCGGCAAGAGCTCTCCCAGAGATCTCTGTCTCAACGCTAAGATCCAGCTCCACCCAATGGCCAGCAAACTCCAGGGCTGGACGCCCCACGCCAAACAACCAGCAAGACAGGAACACAACCCCACCCATTAGCAGAGAGGCTACCTAAAATCATACTAAATTCAGAGACACCCCAAAACACACCACTGGACGCAGCCCTGCCCACCAGAAAGACAAGATCCAGCCCCACCCACCAGAACACAGGCATCAGTCCTCTCCGCCAGGAAGGCTACACAAGCCACTGAACCAACCTTACCCACTGGGGGCAGACACCAAAAACAAAGGGAACTACGAACCTGCAGCCTGCGAAAAGGAGATCCCAAACACAGTAAGTTAAGCACAATGGGAAAACAGAGAAATATGTAGCAGATGAAGGAGCAAGGTAACAAACCATCAGACCAAACGAAGAGGAAATAGGCAGTCTACCTGAAAAAGAATTCAGAGTAATGATAGGAAAGATGATCCAAAATCTTGGAAATAGGATGGAGAAAATACAAGAAACGTTTAACAAGGACCTAGAAGAACTAAAGAGCAAACAAACAATGATGAACAACACAATAAATGAAAATAAAAATTCTCAGGAAGGAAGCAATAGCAGAATAACTGAGGCAGAAGAATGGATAAGTGACCGGGAAGATAAAACAGTGGAAGTAACTACCGCAGAGCAAAATAGAGAAAAAAGAATGAAAAGAACTGAGGACAGTCTCAGAGACCTCTGGGACAACATTAAAAGCACCAATGTTTGAATTATAAGGATCCCAGAAGAAGAAGAGAAAAAGAAAGGGTCTGAGAAAATATCTGAAGAGATTATAGTTGAAAACTTCCCTAACATGGGAAAAGAAACAGCCAGTCAGGTCCAGGAAGTGCAGAGAGTCCCATACAGGATAAATCCAAGGAGAAACATGCCAAGACACATATTATTCAAGCTATCAAAAATTAAATACAAAGAAAAAAATCCTAAAAGCAGTAAGGGAAAAGCAACAAATAACACACAAGGGAATCCCCGTAAGGTTAACAGCTGATCATTCAGCAGAAACTCTGCAGGCCAGAAGGGAGTGGCAGGACATATTTAAAGCGATGAAAGGGAAAAACCTACAACCAAGATTACTCTACCAGCAAGGATCTCATTCAGGTTCGATGGAGAAATTAAAACCTTTACAGACAAGCAAAAGCTAAGAGAATTCAGCACCACCAAACCAGCTTTACAACAAATGCTAAAGGAACTTCTCTAGGCAGGGAACACAAGAGAAGGAAAACACCTACAAAAACAAACCCAAAACAATTAAGAAAATGGTACTAGGAACATACATAGCGATAATTACCTTAACTGTAAATGGATTAAATGCTCCAACAAAAAGACATAGCCTGGCTGAAGGGATACAAAAACAAGACCTGTGTACACGCTGTCTACAAGAGACCCACTTCAGACCCAGGGACACATACAGACTGAAAGTGAGGGGATGGAAAAAGATACTCCATGCAAATGGAAATTGAAAGAAAGCTGGAGCAGCAATTCTCATATCAGACAAAATAAACTTTAAAATAAAGACTATTACAAGAGACAAAGAAGGACACCACATAATGATCAAGGGATCAATCCAAGAAGATATAACAACTGTAAATATTATGCATCTGACATAGGAGCACCTCAATACACAAGACAAATGCTAACAGCCATAAAAGGGGAAATCCATAGTAACACAATAATAGTAGGGGACTTTAACACTCCACTTTCACCAACAGACAAATCATCTAAAATGAAAATAAATAAGGAAACACAAGCTTTAAATAACACCTTAAACAAGATGGACTTCACTGATATTTATAGGACATTCCATCCAACAACAACAGAATACACTTTCTTCTCAAGTGCTCATGGAACATTCCCCAGGATACATCATATCTTGGGTCACAAATCAAGCCTTGGGAAATTTAAGAAAATTGAAATCGTATCCAGTATCTTTTCTGACCACAACTTTATGAGACTAGATATCAATTACAGGAAAAAAAACTGTAAAAAATACAAACACATGGAGGCTAAACAACACGCTACTAAATAACCAAGAAATCACTGAAGAAATCAAAGAGGAAATAAAAAAATACCTAGAGACAAATGACAATGAAAACACGACCCAAAACCTATGGGATGCAGCAAAAGTTCTAAGAGGGAAGTTTACAGCACTACAATCCTACCTCAAGAGACAAATCTCAAATAAACAACCTAACCTTACACCTAAAGCAATTAGAGAAAGAAGAACAAAAAAACCCCCAAAGTTAGCAGATGGAAAGAAATCATAAAGATCAGATCAGAAATAAATGAAAAAGAAATGAAGGAAACAATAGCAAAGATCAATCAAACTAAAAGCTGGTTCTTTGAGAAGATAAACAAAATTGATAAACCATTAGCCAGACTCATCAAGAAAAAAAGGGAGAAGACTCAAATCAACAGAATTAGAAATGAAAGAAGGAGAAGTAACAACTGACACTGCAGAAATACAAAGGATCATAAGAGACTACTGCAAGCAACTATATGCCAATAAAATGGACAACCTGGAAGAAATGGACAAGTTCTCAGAAAAGCACAACCTTCCGAGACTGAACCAGGAAGAAACAGAAAATATAAACAGACCAATCACAAGCAGTGAAATTGAAACTGTGATTAAAATTCTTCCAACAAACAAAAGGCCAGGACCAGATGGCTTCACAGGCACATTCTATCAAACATTTAGAGAAGAGCTAACACCTATCCTTCTCAAACTCTTCCAAATTATAGCAGAGGGAGGAACACTGCCAACCTCATTCTACGAGGCCACCACCATCCTGATACCAAAACCAGACAAAGATGTCACAAAGAAAGAAAACCACAGGCCAATATCACTAATGAACATAGATGCAAAAATCCTCAACAAAATACTAGCAAACAGAATCCAAGAACACATTAAAAGGATCATACACCATGATCAAGTGGGGTTTATCCCAGGAATGCAAGGATTCTTCAATATACGCAAATCAATCAATGTGATACACCATATTAACAAATTGGAGGATAAAAACCCTATGATGATCTCAATGGATGCAGAAAAAGCTTTTGAGAAAATTCAGCACCCATTTACGATATAAACTCTCCAGAAAGTAGGTAGAGAGGGAACCTCCCAAGAACTGAATCACAGAGCTACTCTACACCTTTCACAAAAGACCCTTTTAAGAAGTACTTAAGGGAAAACAGAAGTAAGAGGGCGAGAGAGAGAGTGCACATGCACGCGTGCATGTGTGTATGAAAGAGAGGGTGGAAAAGAACTGGAACAGAGCTCAGGACATGCAGTGTACCATGACATCTGAACAGACCTTTGTGCTCCACATAATTCTGTTTTCTAAAAGCAGCTTCTGGTAGTCTGTTTTTCAAAGACGACACTTTCATTACATACTTAAAATCTAGTTCATGTAGTCTAAAAAACAAAATAACAATGTCATGTAATGTAATAAACACTGAAACTACAGCTTCATAAGTTTTGGTTCTCTAATATAAAGCAAACAAAAATATTATAACCACAAAAAATTCTTAAATCTATAAACGCCAGATCAAATAATGTACATATTCATAAATATTATAGATTTTTGAGTATGTGACCTCATAAACCATGGTCTGCCAATGTGTTCACATTTTCTGAATGCATGCATTTCTGTTATAACCAAAATATCCAGACATGTGGAAGAATTATGCATATTGGAATGAGAATCTTCTAGAAATTACACTACGTAAGAACTT
>NW_021699403.1:0-2296 GCF_005190385.1 Monodon monoceros
CAAGATTACTCTATCCTTGAAAGATCTCATTCAGATTCAATGGAGAAATCAAAAGCTTTACAGACAAGCAAAAGCTAAGAGAATTCAGCATTACCAAACCAGCTCTACAACAAATGCTAAAGGAACTTCTCTAAGTAGGAAACACAAGAGAAGAAAAGGACCTACAAAAACAAACCCAAAACAATTAAGAAAATGTTAACAGGAACATACATATTGATAATTACCTTAAATGTGAATGGATTAAATGCTCCAACCAAAAGACACAGGCTCGCTAAATGGATACAAAAACAAGACCCATACATATGCTGTCTACAAGAGACCCACTTCAGACCTAGGGACACATACAGACTGAAAGTGAGGGGATGGAAAAAGATATACCATGCAAATGGAAATCAAAAGAAAGCTGCAGTAGCAATACTCATAACAGATAAAATAGACTTTAAAATAAAGAATGTTACAACAGACAAGGAAGGACACTACATAATGATCAAGGGATCAATCCAAGAAGATATAACAATTATAAATATATATGCACCCAACATAGGAACACCTCAATACATAAGGCAACTGCTAACAGCTACAAAGGAGGAAATCGACAGTAACACAATAATACTGGAGGACTTTAACACCTCATTTACACCAATGGACAGATCATCCAAACAGAAAATTAATAAGGAAACACAAGCTTTAAATGACACAATAGACCAGATAGATTGAATTGATATTTATAGGACATTCCATCCAAAAACAGCAGATTACACTTTCTTCTCAAGTGAGCATGGAACATTCTCCAGGATACATCACATCTTGGGTCACAAATCAAGCCTCAGTAAATTTAAGAAAATTGAAATCATATCAAGCACTTTTCTGACCACAACGCTATGGGATTAGAAATCAATTACAGGGAAAAAAAACATAAAAAACACAAACACATGGAGGCTAAACAATACGTTACTAAATAACCAAGAGATCACTGAAGAAATCAAAGAGGAAATCAGAAAATACCTAGAGACAAAATACAATGAAAACACGACAATCCAAAATGTATGGGATGCAGCAAAAGCACTTCTAAGAGGGAAGTTTATAGTTATACAAGCCTACCTCAAGAAACAAGAAAAATCTCAAATAAACAATCTAAACTTACATCTAAAGGAACTAGAGAACGAAGAACAAACAAAACCCAAAGTTAGCAGAAGGAAAGAAATCATAAAGACCAGAACAGAAATAAATGAAATAGAAACAAAGAAAACAATAACAAAGATCAATAAAACTAAAAGCTAGTTCTTTGAGAAGATAAACAAAATTGATAAACCATTAGCCAGACTCATCAAGAAAAAGAGGGAGAGGACTCAAATCAATAAAATTAGAAATGAAACAGAAGAAGTTGCAACAGACACCGAAGAAATACAAAGCATCCTAAGCGACTATGACAAGCAACTCTGTGCCAATAAAATGGACAACCTGAAAGAAACTGACAAATTTGTAGAAGGTATAACCTTCCAAGACGGAACCAGGAAGAAATAGAAAATATGAACATACCAATCACAAGTAACGAAATTGAAACTGTGATTAAAAATCTTCCAACAAACAGAACTCCAGGACCAGATGGCTTCACAGGTGAATTCTATCAAACACTTACAGAAGAGCTAACACCCATCCTTCTCAAACTCTTCCAAAAATTGCGGAGGAAGGAACACTCCCAAACTCATTCTATGAGGCCACCATCACCCTGATACCAGAACCAGACAAAGATACTACAAAAAAAGAAAATTACACACCAATATCACTGACGAATATAGATGCAAAAATCCTCAACAAAATACTAGCGAACAGAATCCAACAACACACTAAAAGGATCATACACCATATCAAGTGGGATTTATCCCAGGGATGCAAGGATTCTTCAATATATGCAAATCAATCAATGTGATACACCATATTAACAAACTGAAGAATAAAAACCATACGATCATCTCAATAGGTGCAGAAAAAGCTTTTGACAAAATTCAACACCATTTATGATAAAAACTCTCCAGAAAGTGGGCATAGAGGGAACCTACCTCAACATAATAAAGGCCATATACAACAAACCCACAGCAAACATCATTCTCCATGGTGAAAAACTGAAAGCATTTCCTCTAAGATCAGGAACAAGACAAGGATGTCCACTCTCGCCACTATTATTCAACATAGTTTTGGAAGTCCTAGCCACGGCGATCAGAGAAGAAAAAGAAAGAAAAGGAATACAAACTGGAAAAGAAGTAAAACTGTCACTGCTTGCAGATGACATACTATA
>NW_021699404.1:0-1013 GCF_005190385.1 Monodon monoceros
ATGTTGAACCCGAGTACCAGGGATCAAAAACTGAGATACATTTGAAACGTTTCGCAATCACACGGGGGACCATACTCTGGGTTTCCCATGCATGTTTTAGCTGAAGGAAGAATCCCTTAAACCTGGAGAGTTGGGACCCATGGAATGGGTACCATGCAGTATGACTTCAAAGGGTCTGTGTTTGCTCACCGAACCTCACCAATGCTGTCAGCTCGAAGTGTCCAGCCTTATGTATCACCCAGCTCTGGGTGTAGATGTGGTAAATCCAGGTTGCATCACAAGCCCTGAATGAATTATTTAAGAATTGCTCTCTATTTCACTGTCATTGTGTTTTGTTTTTGAAATTAATTTTGAAAATGGGATTTATCGGATTTTCAGTGCTGCGTTTAGGCCGCTGTACACACGCTTGATTTCCTTTTGGAGACATATAAATCCATGGGTTTTAAGATTCTGACTTGTCAGGTGTATTCCCAGGCGTTGAGTATGGGGTGTTGAGTCTATTTCGTTGAGCAAGGAGTAGGTCTTGTCTATTATATATTTGGCTTATGGAACGGTATCTGTGCTAATTTCAATCTCTGGTTTTATGCAGCACCCCAACTCACCTTTCCCCATAAGCAAGCATAAGTTGGTTTTCTAAATTTGAGACCCTGTTCTGTTTTGTAATTCAGTTCATGTGTAGCCAAGTTTACATTCCGTGTATTAGGGATATATTATGATGTTTCTTTTTCTGTGTGACTTATTTCTCGTAGAATCATCGTACATGAATCCACTCATTATGCTGCTACGGGCCTGATGACGTAGATTTCATTGCTGAGTGATATTCCATTGTACGTGCGTACCACATCTTCTTTATCCATTTTTTGCTTTCTCGGATATTTTACTTGTACCGTAGATGAGGTTATTGTAAACAGAGCCGTCCCAAACTTTGGGTGGCTGTGTGTTTTTGATTTTAATTTCCCTAAGCTTTTGGACCATAAGTGGAAGTGCCCTAGGCTTTGTTGCTTTGTTTCCTA
>NW_021699405.1:0-1860 GCF_005190385.1 Monodon monoceros
TTAGGGTTAGGGTTAGGAGACGGGGACGGTTTAGGGTACAGGTTAGGTTACGACAACGGTTTAGGGTGAGGGTACGTGTTTGGGTACGGGTTAGTGTTAGAATATGGGTTAGGATTAGGGGACGGGATTTGGTAAGGCTTCGGGTAAGGGTTAGGTTTAGGGTTAGGGATAGGGGACGGGGATGGTTTAGAGTACAGGTTAGGGTATGACAACCGTTTAGGGTGAGCGTACGTGTTCGGGTACAGGTTAGTGTTAGCGTACGGGTTAGGATTAGGGGACGGGTTAGGGTAAGACTTCGGGTAAGGGTTAGGGTTAGGGTTAGTGGACGGGGACGGTTTAGTGTACAGGTTAGGGTACGACAACAGTTTAAGTTGAGCGTACGTGTTCGGGTACGGGTTAGTGTTTGCGTACAGATTAGGATTAGGAGACGTGTTAGGGTAAGCCTTCGGGTAAGGGTTAGGGTTAGGGTTAGGGGATGTGGACGGGGACGGTTTAGGGTACAGGTTAGGGTACGGCAACGGTTTAGAGTGAGCGTACATGTTAGGGTACGGGTTAGTGTTAGCGTACAGGTTAGGATTAGAGGATGGGTTAGTGTAAGCCTTCGGGTAAGGTTTACGGTTAGGGTTAGGTTTACGCGACTGGGGCGGTTTGGGATACAGTTTAGGGTACGAAAACTGTTTAGGGTGAGCGTACGTTTAAGGGTACAGTTTAGTGTTAGCGTACGGGTTAGGATTAGGGGACGGGTTAGGGTAAGGATTCGGGTAAGGGTTAGGGTTAGGGTGAGGGTTAGGGCACGGGGACAGTTTAGGGTACAGGTTAGGGTACGACAACGGATTAGGATGAGCGTACGTGTTAGGGTATGGTTTAGTGTTAGTGTACGGGTTAGGATTATGGGACGGGTTAGGGTAAGGCTTCGCGTAAGATTTAGGGTTAGTGTTAGGGTTAGGTTTAGGGGACGGGGACGGTTTAGGGTACAGGTTTGGGTACGACAAAGATTTAGGGTGATCATACATGATAGGGTATGTGTTAGTTTTAGCGTACAGGTTAGGATTAGGGTACGGGTTAGGGTAAGGCTTCGGGTAAGGGTGAGGGTGAGGGTTAGGGGACGGGGACGGTTTAAAGTACAGGTTAGGGTACAACAACGGTTTAGGGTGAGCGTACGTGTTAGGGTACGGGTTAGTGTTAGCGTACAGTTTAGAATTAGGGGACGGGTTAGGGTAAGGCTTCTGGTAAGGGTTACAGTTAGGGTTAGGGGACGGGGACGGTTTAGGGTACATGTTAGGGTACGACAATGGTTTAGGCTGTGCGTACGTGTTAGGGTATATGTTAGTGTTAGCGTACAGGTTAGGATTATGGGACGGGTTCGGGTAAGGCTTCAGGTAAGGGTTAGGGTTAGGGTTAGGGTTAGGGGATGGTGACGGTTTAGGGTATAGGTTAGGGTACGACAACGGTTTAGGTTGAGCATACGTGTTATGGTACGGGTTAGTGTTAGCGTACGGGTTAGGGTTAGGTGACAGGTTAGGGTAAGGCTTTGGGTAAGGGTTAGCGTTACGGTTAGGGTTATGGTTAGGTTTAGGGGACGGGGACGGTTTAGTGTACATGTCAGTGTATGACAATGGTTTAGGGTGAGCGTACGTTTTAGGGTACGGGTTACTGTTAGCGTACGGCTTAGGATTAGGGGACGGGATAGTGTAAGGCTTCGGGTAAGTGTTAGGGTTAGGGTTAGTGTTAGGGGACGGGCACGGTTTAGGGTACAGTTTAGGGTACGACAACGGTTTAGTGTGAGCGTACGTGTTAGGGTACGGGTTAGTGTTAGCGTACGGGTTAGGATTAGGGGACGGGTTAGGGTAAGGCTTCGGG
>NW_021699406.1:0-885 GCF_005190385.1 Monodon monoceros
ATTAATACAAGCAACTCTATGCCAATAAAATGGACAACCTGGAAGAAATGGACAAATTCTTAGAAATGCACAACCTTGTGAGACTGAACCAGGAGGAAGAAATAGAAAATATGAACAGACCAATCACAAGCACCAAAATGGAAACTGTGATTAAAAATCTTCCAACAAACAAAAGCCCAAGACCAGACGGCTTCACAGGCGAATTCTATCAAACATTTAGAGAAGAGCTAACACCTATTCTGCTCAAACTCTTTCAAAATATAGCAGAGGGAGGAACACTCCCAAATTCCTGCTATGAGGCCACCATCACCTTGATACCAAAACCAGACAACGATGTCACAAAGAAAGAAAACTACAGGCCAATATCACTGATGAACATAGATGCAAAAATCCTCAACAAAATACTAGCAAACAGAAACCAACAGCACATTAAAAGGATCATACACCATGATCAAGCGGGGTTTATTCTAGGAATGCAAAGATTCTTCAATATACACAAATCTATCAATGTGATAAACCATATTAACAAATTGAAGGAGAAAAACCATATGATCATCTCAATACATGCAGAGAAAGCTTTTGACAAAATTCAACACCCATTTATGGTAAAAACCCTGCAAAAAGTAGGCACAGAGGGAACTTTCCTCAACCTAATAAAGGCCATATATGACAAGCCCACAGCCAACATCACCCTCAATGGTGAAAAACTGAAACCATTTCCACTAAGATCAGGAAAAAGACAAGGTTGCCCACTCTCACCACTCTTAGTCAATATAATTTTGGAAGTTTTAGCCACAGCAATCAGAGAAGAAAAGGAAAGAAAAGGAATCCAAATTGGAAAAAAAGAAGTAAAGCTGTCACTGTTTGCAGATGACATGATACTAT
>NW_021699406.1:985-1464 GCF_005190385.1 Monodon monoceros
ACTACTAGAGCTCATCAATGAAGTTGGTAAAGTAGCAGGATACAAAATTAATGCACAGAAATCTCTGGCATTCCTATAGACTAATGATGAAAAATCTGAAAGTGAAATCAAGAAAACACTCCCATTAACAATTGCAACAAAAAGAATAAAATATCTAGGAATAAACCTACCTAAGGACACAAAAGACCTGTAGGCAGAAAATCATAAGACACTGATGAGAGAAATTAAAGATGATACAATTAGATGGAGAGATATACCATGTTCTTGGATTGGAAGAATCAACAATGTGAAAATGACTCCACTACCCAAAGCAATCTATAGATTCAATGCAATCCCTATCAAACTACCACTGGCATTTTTCACAGAACTAGAACAAAAAATTTCACAATTTGTATGGAAACACAAAAGACCCCGAATAGCCAAAGCAATCTTGAGAACGAAAAATGGAGCTGGAGGAATCAGGCTCCCTGACTTCAGAC
>NW_021699407.1:0-2016 GCF_005190385.1 Monodon monoceros
CGCAGTGTACTCACCCCAGAGGGCTCCACACCATGAAAATTTGAGCAAGCCAACATTTGGGACCTCAGGTCAGAAGGTCCACATCCCCATGGGGATGGGAACCTGGCAGGGGTGTCCTGGCATCACTGGGCGCACATCAGGAAATGTGGGGGAGCCCAGCATTTAGGGCCTGACACCAGAGTGGCCCTCATCACCGAGGGCAGGAGGCTCACAGCAGCCTCCAAATGACATCAGAGGGCCATGTCTCCAAGGAAACATGCACCAGGCAGGGAGGGACCTCAACGAACAGGCCCACTTCACGAAACTGTGAGGAACCAGGCAAGATCAAACTATCACCAGAAGGCCCACATCATCAAGGGGATGGGAACAAGACAGGAGTGTCCTCACACCAGTTGCGCCCCACCCACATCATCGAAAGTTGAGGAACCCAGCACATGTGGCCTCACACCAGAGGACCCACATCAACAAGGAACTGGGAGTGAGGTAGGCAGGAGTAGCCTCAAAACAGAGGGCTATTGAAATAGAAAAGGTGAGGAATCCAGCAGTTGGAACCCTGCAGCAGGTGGCCCGGACCACCGAGTCTATTGGATCCAGGCCGCAGTAAACTCACACCAGAGAGGCCCACACCATGAAACTGTGAGAAAGCCAGCCGTTGAGACCTCAGAGCAGAAGGCCCACAACCCCATGGTGATGGGAACATGGCAGGGGTGTCCTGGCACCACTGGGCGCACATCAGGAAATGTGGGGGAGCGTAGCAGTTAGGGCCTGATGCCACTTTGGCCCTCATCACCGAGGGGAGGAGGCTCCCAGCAGGCTCCAACTGACACCAGAGGGCCCACGACGCCAAGCAATATGTGTCTGGCAGGAGTGACCTCACAGAACAGGGCCCACCTTACAAAACTGTGAGGAACCCGGCAGGATCAGACTCTCACCAGCGGGCCCACATCACCAAGGGGATGGGATCCAGGCAGGAGTGTCCTCACACCATTGGGGCCACATCCATATTATGGAAAGGTGAGGAATCCAGCACATGTGTCCTCAAACCAAAGGACCCACTTCACAAAGGGACTGAGAGTGAGGCAGGCAGGAGGATCCTCACAACAGAGGACGCAGGGAAAAAAAAAGTGAGGAATCCAGCAGTTGGAACCCCCCACCAGGCATCTAGGAACACCGAGGCTATGGGATCCAGGCAACAGTGAACTCACACCAGAGGGCCCAGATCATGAAAGTGTGAGCAAGCCAGCCGTGGGGACCTCAGAGCAGAAGGCCCACATCCCCATGAAGATGGGAACCTGGCAGGTGTGTCCTTGCACCACTGGGCACATATCAGAGAATATGGGGGAGCCCAGATTTTGGTCCTGATGCCAGAGGGGACCTCATCACAGACAGGAGGAGTCTCCCAGCCAGCTCCAACTGACACCAGATGTCCCACAACATCATGGCGATGTGTGCCAGGCAGGAGTAACCTCAAAGCAGAGGACCTACCTCAAAGAACTGTGAGGAACCCAGGCAGGATAAGACTTTCACCACAGGGCCCACATCAACAAGGGGATGGGAACCAGGCAGGAGTGTCCTCACCCCACTGGGGCCACAACCACATCATCGGAAAGAGAAGAACCCAGCACATGTGTCCTCAAACCAGAGAACCCACATCACAAATGGGCTAGGAGTGTGGCAGGCAGGAGAAGCCTCACAGCAGAGGGCACATGGAATAGAAAATTTGAGGAATCCAGCAGTTGGAACGCCCTAGCAGGCGGCCTGGAAGAACAAGGCTATGGGACCCAGGCCGCAGTGAACTCACACCAGAGGGCCCAGATCATGAAAGTGTGAGCAAGCCAGCCATGGGGACCTCAGAGCAGAAGGCCCACATCATCATGGGGATGGGAACCTGGCAGGGTTTACCTGATATCAATGGGCGCACATCAGGAAATGAGGGGGAGCCCCGCAGTTAGGGCATGACACTAGAGTGACCCTCATCACCGTGGGGAGGAGACTCCCAGCAGGCTCCAACTGACA
>NW_021699408.1:0-3174 GCF_005190385.1 Monodon monoceros
AGTGGAAATATAACTGAAATATACAAACTCATTGAGCTATTTTAAGAGTAATTTTATTTCTTGGGCTTTTTTTTTCTATTTGCCTCAGTTATTTGGAGACATAGAGGTAAGCCAGTCAGTATCTGGGTATATACCTAGATCCTGGTGAGTACAGGGTGAAATAATGGTGTGAATTGTGTCACATTTATATTGTCATTTTGTATGCCTAAAAAAAGATGGGAACTTTTATTAGAAATTTTTTTATCTCCTAACAAGAAAAGTATAATTTAAAAAACTTTCAATACAAATGTATTTGCATTCGTTTCTGAAAGTAAAGGAAGGGTATACACATACAAACCACATGCATACAAACATTTTTTTGACTGTAATTAAGTTAAAAAACACAATAAAATAGCACAAAATGAACTGAGCTCCTATATATTTTTAAGAGGCATGTAAATCACACAGGATCGTGTGGTGATTATCAATAAGCTACACTCTATGAAATATTTGTCCTATATTACCACATACACTCCATTTTACCCTGCATCCTAATGTTGCTAAACTATAGTAGAAAGCAACAGCATAGCACAGGGAGATCAGCTCGGTGCTTTGCGATGACCTAGAGGGGTGGGATAGGGAGGGTGGGAGGGAGGCTCAAGAGGGAGGGGATATGGGGACATGTGTATGCATATGGCTGATTCGCTTTGTTGTGTAACAGAAACTAACACAGAATTGTGAAGCAATTATACTCCAATAAAGATCTATTAAAATAAATAAATAAAATAACACAAAATATAGTAGCTTTGAAGGATAAATATAACCATTTTAACCTATGATGTTTGTTTTCAGTAAATTCAAATTAAATATTTAAATGTGAATTTTAATATGTGGCTTGTTGTAAATAAAATATTAACACGTAGGTCTAGTTTTTGCAACCAAATATTTCATATAAAGATACTTGCCTCTTTACTACTGAAATATAGGATAAGTCTCCACATTTCACTCTTTTATCCAGTGGGTTTCATTTGTGTTTTTGTGTGTTTCCTGTATGAAATCAAAGGAGCAGTGAAGGTTGACAGGCTTATAGGAGAGTAACATTGACTCACCTACCACCCAGCAACTTGCAGCCTTATAACTTTTATTGTTTTCACATAGAAAAATTCATCTTAAATTGAAATTTTGGTCTAGTTCTGAAGATTCTGTTTGGCAGAAGTCATGGGTGTATCTGTGTTTCTGTGTCCTTGAGGTTCAGAAATGCCAAAGGTGTTCTAAGATTCGGTAAACTTGAGTGTTTCTGCATAATACATAAAATGTATCATACTTCGGGAGTATTTTAAAAATTTGTTTTTGCATTTCTGCACATCTCAATACTTTTGTTTTAGTTAAAATAACTTGTTACTGTAGAGAACTTACATTTTTTAAAAATGCTGGCTTATGTAAAACCTTTGTACAAAACAATCCTCTTTTTAATGGCCTTGGCATCATTGTCAAGTCCCTGTTTGATTCCTTTCAAAGTGTACACATGTGACAGTTGCTCTGTAGACCTTTGGTGCATCTTGATTCCTTCGTTTCATGCTTTGTCAAACATAGGCTTGGCCGCAAAGCAACCTGTAAGTAATGGAAGGAAACACTCTGCTGGTAAAGAATGTTATGGTCCTGAACCTCTACCACCTGGTGTGTCTGGTTTCTGGCCGTGGCGTACTGCAGAACGTGCAAAAAGCAACAGGTAACGTGTTTGCATTCCCTGTCTTTTTCAATCATTCAGAGTCCTTTATTTTGGAACTTCTGTTATGTGAGCGGTCTCTGGTGCTTTCTATAGAGGAAAAAAGATAACTCACACATGGCTTCTGCCTAATGAGCCCTCTAAGGAAGAAAAACAAAAAGTAATTGGGAGTTTCAAGTTGTTTCTCAAGTGTCACAACAGAGCTAACCCCGTGGGAGTCTTGAGGAGACTAAAATTATCACCAATTGTGCATGTGAGAAAAGTTTCATTAAAGGCAGGTGTAGTTGCGTGAAGCCCTACAGCACAGAAGTAGGAATTTGGATATGTACGAATGGGCAAAAAGACATTTTAGACATGGGAAATAGTTTAATACAGAATGGATGAAAATTATGCATTAGACCTTTTCTAAAACAACTGGCTTATTAACTCAGTAAATCAGATTTAGTGAGTCAAACTAGCTTTACCTGATTCCTTATCCAGGGGATAGCTGTTGAGAGTAATTTTTGTCACAGAACAGTAAATAAAATGGTTGAACTATAGCTTTAGGCTTGCTAAGTGAAATAGATTGCTCTAGATGATTTTCAAGTGACTGACTTGGTAGTATTCACGAAATTGGGGATTAACAATTGCTTAAGAAAACAAAGAGAATTGATTTTAAATAGTACTTGAAGTAGTTACTGTGTAAAATATCTGTTCAGTTGCTCATGTTAAATGGATGTTTATAATCCCCATTCGACAACCGACTACTTTTTTGCAAATGGTAATGTGAATTGCTGTGGCATAAACTATAGTGTTGAATCCCCAGTCTTTGCACTTGAGTTTAACAACTTTGTGGTTTCCTATCTTCTTCCTGAGACACTTAATCTCAGGTCCATCCTCCTCACACAGGGTGGTAAATTAGAGAATGATTAATATCACCATTTAAAGAAGTGAGACTGAAATCTCAAGCATCCTGAACATAGGAACTGAAGGGGTCTCTCAGCAGTTCAGAGTTATTACCGAGCCAGTCAGCTGAATTCTGTTCAGTTTTCTCCATAGCAGAGCCCTCCAGGTCCTTGTTTTGAGCGTATTTATTTTTATACACAATTCTGTGTGGATACTGTACATAATAATAAATAGTTGTATTAACTGGGTTTAACTGGTGATGTATTTACATGAAGATCTAACTTCGTTTTGTTGATATCTTTTTAGGGGCTTTCCATTCATCAAAGCTCGTGATGTATGTAATCCGTTGCTGGTGTTTAGCTATCATATTTATGATATATAGGGCTTGAATTGGGAAAGGTGGATGGTCATTCTCCTTGCTTTTTAAACTGACAGAGCCTTACAAGAAGCATTTCCCTCTCTGAAATAAATCCATGTAAAACATGTTTGGTCACTCTCCCAATGCAACTGTGTAGTTGTGTGGATTTGGCACACAACTGGCAGCCTTGTGGTTATGCCTGTAAACAAGGAAGCCTGTTTTCCAG
>NW_021699409.1:0-1357 GCF_005190385.1 Monodon monoceros
GCACAGGTGGCCTCAAACCAGAGGACCTACATCACAAAGGGGCTGGGAGTGAGTTAGGAAGGAGGAGCGTGAAAACACAGGACCCAAAGAATAGAAAAGGTAAGGAATCCAGCAGTAGGAACCTCCCAGCAGGCAGCTCAGAGCACAGAGTCTATGGGATCTAGGCCTGAGTGAACTAACACCAGAGAGCCAACATCATGAAACGGTGAACAACACAGGTGTTGGGACCTTAGAGCAAAAGGCCCACATGCCCATGGGGATGGGAACCTGGCAGGAGTGCCCTTGCACCACTTAGCACGTATCAGAAAATGTGGGAACCCAGCAGTTAGGGCCTGATGCCAGAGGGCCTCATCACCGAGGGGAGGAGGCTCCCAGCAGGCTCCAACTGCCACCAGAGGGCCGACGTCGCCAAGGCGGGGTGTGCCAGCCAGGCAAGAATGACCTCAGAGAAGAGGGCCCACCTCACAGAAGTGTGAGGAACCCAACCAGGATCAGACTCTCGCCGGAGGGACCACATCACCAAGGGGATGGGAACCAGGCAGGAGTGTCCTCACAACAGTGGGGCCACATCATCAAAAGATGAGGAACCCATCACATGTGGCCTCAAACCAGAGGACACACATCACCAAGGGGCTGGGAGTGAGGCAGGTGTCTGGAGGGGCACATTTAACTCTAATTTCCCACCAGGAAGAGGAATTAACCAAAGGCTCAGAGTGCCGTGCCACACCCTGATTACGGCCTTAAGCAAACCTGCGGTTTTGTGGCCAGCTTTCAAGGAAGCGAGTTAAGAAAGGAAATCACGGGCGCTGTAATTCACAAACCTGCAGAGTTATAAATGACAGCTATTGGCAAAAATATATTGAAGTAAGTCTGCAAAGAGGACTTGAAAACGAGGCAGAATTGCAGGAATCATATATCAGGAGGTAGATTGGAATTGCGTTTAAAGCATGTGAAAAGCGGCAGATCTTTGACAGTGATGCACTTGGACAAAAAGTGCGTATACATTTTTTCCTGAATATATTCAGAAAAAACGCATATGCCCTTTTTGGCCAACCAAGCACTCCAGCAATGGAAATCCGCACTACAATGAAGTCTCATTTCCCATTCGTCAAAAGGGCCATCTGAAAAAAGTGTAAAAACCAGAAACACAGGACAGGCCATGGAGAACAGGGAGCCTTGTTATGCTGATGGGCGGGATGTAAATTGCCAACAGACACTCTGGAGATGTTTATGGTGTATCCTGAAACATCTGAAAAACAAAGCTACAGAGCCTAGGGCACTTCCACTTTTGGCCCTATAGCTTAGGAAATTTAAAATCAACAAGACACAGCCAACACAAAATTTAGGGCTGCTGTGT
>NW_021699410.1:0-1001 GCF_005190385.1 Monodon monoceros
CCTACTGCTTGCTCAACAAAATGGACTCAACACCCTATATTCAACACGTAGGAATATACCTGACTAGTAAGAATCTTAAAACCCATGGATTTATATGTCTGCATATGGAAATCAAGCATGTGTACAGCGGCCTAAACGCAGCAGTGAGAATCCGATAAATCCCATTATCAAAATATATTTCAAAAACAAAACACAATGACAGTGAAATAGAGAGCAATTCTTAAATAATTCATTCAGGGCTTGTGATGCAACCTGGATTTACCACATCTACACCCAGAGCTGGGTGAGACATAAGGCTGGACACTTCGGGCTGATAGCATTGGTGAGGTTCGGTGAGCAAACGCAGACCCTTTGAAGTCATACTGCATGGTACCCATTCCAAGGGTCCCAACTCTCCAGGTTTAAGGGATTCTTCCTTCAGCTAAAACATGCATGGGAAACCCAGAGTATGGTCCACCGTGTGATTGGGAAACGTTTTCAAATGCATCTCAGTTTTCGAACCCTAGTACTCGGGTTCACCATTCCAGACACTTTACTAACACTCTCCCCACTTGGAGATTCAATGTCTTTAACCTCCTGTTTGGCACAGTTTGCAATTTCTGCGCAAGATGAACAGGAACAGGGAGAACCGATGAGAGACTAGCTGTAGGTGTCTGCACGGGCAAATAGAACGCTCATTTCCCACCAGGAAGAGGAATTAACTAAAGGCTCAGCGTGCCCTGCCGGAAACAGATTAGGGCCTGAAGCAGTCCTGTGGTTTTGCCGGCAGCTCACAAGAAAGCGAGTTGAAGAATGGAGCTCAGGGGCACTGTAATTCACAAACCTGCAGAGTTATGAATGACAGCTATCGTCCAAAAATGTATTGAAGTACGTCGTCAAAGAGGACTAGAAAGCGGGGCAGAATTTCAGGAAAACGATTTCAGGGGGTAGACTGGAATTGCACTTAAAGCATAGGAAAAGAGGCAGAATGTCGACAATGATGCACTTGGCCAAAAAGGGCT
>NW_021699410.1:1101-1381 GCF_005190385.1 Monodon monoceros
CAGGGCTTGTGATGCAACCTGGATTTACCACATCTACACCCAGAGCTGGGTGAGACATAAGGCTGGACACTTCAGGCTGATAGCATTGGTGAAGTTCGGTGAGCAAACGCAGACCCTTTGAAGTCACACTGCATGGTACCCATTCCATGGGTCCCAACTCTCCAGGTTTTAGGGATTCTTCCTTCAGCTTAAAGAGGCATGGGAAACCCAGAGTATGGTCCACAGTGTGATTTGGAAATGTTTTCAAATGCATCTCAGATTTCGTCCCCTGGTACTCGGG
>NW_021699411.1:0-1631 GCF_005190385.1 Monodon monoceros
GGTGAGGCAACTCCGTAAGGGTCTGAGCTCTGGCGGCTGTCTGCTGAACGCTCACCCTTCTCACATGGAAGAGCAGTTCCAAGGTACTCCGGGGCTCACCCAGGGCCACCCTGCTGAGGTGCAGCGGAGCCCGGGCTACAGCCAGGTCTCCGGGGACCAGAGCAGTGCTATTTCCATCAGCCCAGGGTAAGAGAGCACAGTGGGAGCACGAGTCCCTCCAGCCCCCAGCCTCCCAATTTCCTCTCTCACCTTCCCAAGGAGTTGCCCAGCCTCCTGAAACAGGCTGTGAAGAAAAGGCCAGGGGGGATGATGACGGCTGCCTCACAGAAGGGAGGTGAGAGGGTCTGTTGCAGGCCCCCACCACACTCATACCAGCACGGAAGGAAAGTGGACCCATCACAGCCAGCACCGCCCCATCAGGCCCAAGGAGCCAAAAGCCTCGGCTCATCAGATACCACAGCCCAGAGCTGGCCAGGAGAAAGAATGTGGAAACTCAGCCTCCAGTGAACCCCAGGAACAGAGCCACGAGAGCTGGTCCAGGATCCAACTTCTTGTGCCAAACCCTCTCAGGCAGAAACGATCAGGGTTTAAAGAGAAACCATGTGCAATCTAAGGCCGAGGTGACGGGTCAGCTTGGGGTAGTGGAAAGGGCATGGCTTTCGAGCCCGACACAGGGTTGGAAATCAATCCCCCTGTTGACGAGCGTTGCAAACCAGGTTCCTCACCTTCTCTGAGACCATCTCTTCCCGTGTGAAGTGGGGATGACACAGGTTGTGAGGATGAAGTGAAATAACACAAGCAGAGGTCCTGGAGGAGGCCCGGCCCTTTCCTTCCTCCATCCCTCCCCGTGGGAGTCCTCTTTCTCCATCTCCGTGGATCCCGGGAAGGGGATGCCAGAGTCAGTGATGAACCAGGCTAAAGGGCAATAACTCTGCGCAGGGCGGAAGACAACTGCTAGACGTCCCTTCTCACATTAGATGATAAGTCTGTCTCATGTTGAAACTGTGTTTGGGGGCTGTCAGGACTGGCTTTACCCAGCATTCAGCACTCGGCATGCACAATAATAAACTGCTCTGTAGCTTATGGAGCGGAGCGTGGTCATGAAGAAATTGATCAGGAGTTCTGTAACTCATGGAGCTGTAGCCATGAAGAAATTGATCAGGAGTTCTGTAACTTATGGAGCGTGGTCATGAAGAAATTGATCAGGAGTTCTCTAGAATTCCCCTGTTATCTGAAATTTAGCAGTAATGCTCAGTAATCAGTAAATCTCTGGCAAACTACACACACGGTCCAAATCCAGCTAAGAGCATATTTTCGTAAATAAAGTTTTATTGGAACACAGCCAGGCTCATTCATCCACATATTATCTGTGGCTGCTTTCATGCTACCAAGGCAGAGTTGGACTGCAAGGGCTAAAACATTTACTATGTGGCCCTTTACAGAAAAGTTTCCCAACCCCTGCTCCAAAAAAAAAAGCATAGCTAAAGCTAACTGTTGTGGTTTGAGCTCTCCAAGACATGGACTCTGAGAGGAGTGTAGAGTTCAGGGTGAGAGAGAGGGAACAGCCCTGGGACCCCGGCCTCTGGAAGGAGAGGAAGGAAGCAGGAGTGGGCACAGGGAGGGGTCAGATT
>NW_021699412.1:0-1135 GCF_005190385.1 Monodon monoceros
ACAGAGGGCCCTCATCATGAAACTGTGAGCAACCCAGCCGTTGGGACCACAGAGCAGAAGGCCCACATTCCCATGAGGTTGGGAACCTGGCAGGAGTGTACTCACACCACAGGGCACACATCAGAAAATTTTGGGACCCCAGGAGTTAGGGCCTGACGCCAGAGGGCCCTCATTACCGAGGGGAGGAGACTCCCAGCAGGCACCAACTCCCAACTTAGGGCACACGTCGCCAAGGTGACGTGTGCCAGCCAGGCAGGAGTGACCTCTGAGCAGAGGGCTTACGTCACAGAAGGGTGAGGAACCCAGCCAGGATAAGACTCTCACCAGAGGGCCCACATAACCAAGGGGATCGGAAGCAGGCAGGAGTGTCCTCACGCCAGTGAGGCCAAATCATAGATAGGTGAGGAACCCAGAACATGTGGCCTAAACCAGAGGACACACATCTCCAACGGGCTTGGAGTGAGGCAGGCAGGAGTAGCCTCACAGCACAGGGCCCATAGAATAAAAAATGTGAGGAATCCAGCAGTTGGAACCTCCCAGCAGGCGGCCCAGAGCACGGAGTCTATGGGATCCAGGCCGCAGTGAACTTACAGCAGAGGGTCCACATCATGAAAGTGTGAGCAACCCAGCCGTTGGGACATCAGAACACAAGGCCCACATGCCCATGGGGATGGGAACCTGGCAGGAGTGTCCTCAAACCACTGGGCGCACAGCAGAAAATTTTTGGATCCCAGGAGTTAGGGCCTGAGGCCAGAGTGACCTCATTACCAAGGGGAGTAGACACCCAGCAGGCAACAACTCCCAACTGAGGGCCCACGTCGCCAAGGTGACATGTGCCAGCCAGGCAGGAGTGACCTCAGCGCAGAGATCCCATGTCACGGAAGTGTGAGGAACCCAACCAGGATCAGATTCTCACCAAAGGGCCCACATCACCAAGGGGATGGGAACCAGGCAGGAGTGTCCTCACTCCAGTGGGGCTACATCACTAAAAGGTGAGGAGACGGGCACATGTGGCCTCAAACCAGAGTACCTACATCACCAAGGGGCTGGGAGTGACGCAGGCAGTAGGAGCTTCACAACACAGGGGTCAAAGAATAGAAAAGATGAGGAATCCAGCAGTTGGAAACTCCCAGCA
>NW_021699413.1:0-1383 GCF_005190385.1 Monodon monoceros
TCCTGCATAGCTCTGCTAACATAGGGAACCAATTAATGAATTCCAAATAACAGTGAAATGTTTAGAAGAGTTGGGACGATTTGGGAAAAAGTGGACAGATCCTACAAGCCTCTAGTTTTCATGCAGAAAATAAATAAAGCTTCAGTGGGCTGGGACTTTGAAAAGCATTTATGAAATGAGTGATACTGGGCAGTGATACCACCACCAACAACCCCCACCCATGCCTCCGTGCTCTGTTCTCTGAGTCTAAAATGAAGATCGGAGCAAAGGATGCTTGTGAAAGTTAAATAAGATGATGCTCATAGAAGGTGCTCAGAAGACGTGGTCCCCTGTAGGAAAAGGAGTGGAGGGAACCCAAGTCCCAGGCCTAGGGCCCCAGTCTCTTCTCAGACTCTGAAATAGACAATGATGATTCCTAATTGTAAGTGTCGCCAAAGGTCTTCCCAAAATACCTTAACCAGAGCTAAAAATCTTACACGTCATTGCTAAATACATGTTGTTTGGAGGTAGACCAAACTCTTCAAACCATGGGGTTTATGATGAAAAGATAGTCAAAGGTCCTCATGGGGTAGAGGGAGCTGGAAATCGCTGACACAAATCTGTAGATTTCAAACTTCTAAAAAAAAACAATAGAACCACCCACCCCCCACCCTGTCAACACACACACACACTTTTATCCAAACAACTTTTACAGGGAACCTCAAGCTATGAAACAGATGGGGGCAGGGGCAGGGGCAGAGGCAGAGGATAGGTGGGCCTGCCTACTCCTCTCTGGAATCTGACGAGGGGCTCCTGGGGCACGTCCACACACCCTGGAGCCCCCCAGGTGAAAACCATGCATCTAGATAACCCCAGAGTCCCGGCCAGCACTGCGACTCTCTAAGGCTAAACCGCAGTTTCCAAGCAGTAACAGACCGGCTAATGTTTTCTGAGAGCTTCCTATACTCCAGGATCTGTGCTTAGCTCCTGACACATGCTATCTTATATTGGCCTCACATGTTCTCCAGGAGGAAGACGCTAGTAGTAGTACTCTTAGGATCCCCATTCTCAGCTGAGGAAGATAAGGCCCGATGCAAGGATACTGGGCATTATAAGAAAAGTGTCCAAGTTCATTGAGTTTGAACATCATGGAGCCAAGAACAAACCTAGATAGTCTGGGTCTCGAATCTGTGTTCTTAACCCAGCCTGTAAAGCCTCCTAGTTTTGAGGGTTAATAGAATCTTTGTGAGTTAAAGTTTCCAATTCCCCATCAATTGACACTGTAACACCATTTTTAGTTTTGGGTTTTTTTTTTGTTTGCTTGTTTTGTTTTCTTTTGCTTTGTTTTTAAGAAGACGTATGGGAGTGACCCCCAATTCACCTCAATCTCTTATCTAAAACCCT
>NW_021699414.1:0-2778 GCF_005190385.1 Monodon monoceros
GAGCCGGCCGCAGCGCCGCGCCGCCACCGCCGCCGCCCGCCCTCTGGCCTCGGCCGCGGCCAGAGCGCCACCTGCCGGGCGGCTGCCGCGCCACCGCGAGCTCAGCGCCCCCTGCCGGCCCGGAGTCTCCAAGCCAGGGCGAGGGACCCACCCCCTCGACCCCACCCCCCATAACCGGCCTGCACCTGGGACTCAGCGTCCGCCGCCCGCGCGGAGCCTCCACGCCAAGGCCTGGAGTTGGACACCACCCCAGACTCAGCCTCCTCTGCCATGGAACCCGAGTCTCCAGCTCAAAGCCTGAGTCTGATCCCAACCAGGACTCAGCTTGCCCTGCTGGCTGAAAGCCAGCCACCGAGACTCCCCCGAGACTCAGCCACCTCCCCCCATCCCCCGCTGCTGGCCTGTAGTCTCCATACCATGGCTTGGGACTGACACCCCAATCCAGGGTTCAGTGCCCTCCCCTGCCCAGAGCCTGGCATGCCCCCTAACAACTTGGAACACAGAGCTCCCACCCAAACTCTAGCCTCCATGCCAGGCCTATGACTGACGCCACCCAGGATTCAGAGCCCCTTGATGGGCCATAGTTCATGGCAAGGCCTGGGACCAATCCCCGCTCCGTTCCTCCATCTGGGTCTCAGCAGCCCCTGCTGGCTGAGTCACCTGGCCAGTGCTCCCTGCCCTCCCAGAGGCTCCAGGCCGGGGACTGACCTGACCTGTCCCCTTACCTGAGACTCAGCAGCCCCTGACGGCAGGAGCCACCTGGCCAGGTCTGGGCCAGACTCCCCTGCAGGTTCAGTGTCCCCAGAGGCCCAGAGTCTCCCTGCCAACGTCTGGGTCCAACCCATTAGGACACAGCGACCCCTGCCTGCTCTACTCTTTTGACCCCCAAATGGGGACCAGGCTATCCTCCAGCCTGGGTCTCAGCTGTGGGCCTTTTCTAGCATGGTGACGAGTTCAGAAAAAGTCATTGGTTTAAGAATCAAAGATCCTACTTAGGGCTAGGCACTGTGTGAGCTGCTATGGGTCCTACAAAAATGTGCACGATCGATTCTTCCCTCCAAAGAGTTTGTAACTTGGGGAGTCAAAGTTAAATCATATAATGCAAGTATAAATAACAACAAATTTTAGTAACACAAGGGATGTTCACATCCTGCCCCCTGCTCGCTATTTTTGGCCCAAGATGGAGTGCAAAGAAGTAACACAAAACAAACTCGGTTTTCCCTCCTGTTTCCCTCAGATAAATAATCTGGTGATGGGAACAGGGTTTGGAAGAGGTGGAGGGAGAAGGAAAGGTAATTGACGTTGCAGAGATTCCTGTTCGCATCTGCCGGCACACTCTGGCGGGCTCGCTGATTCTGTAACTGAGAGCTGGCCCTGGGTGGCGGCCAAATTTCCAGAGTCCTCAGTTCCAGCTCTCTAGGGGTCAAAGGCAAAGCCAAAGATTGACAAATTCGTCTCTCTTTTCGAGCTGATGAATGGCTGCTCTGAGCCAGAGCCGCACTGCTCAGCTCTCATGGCAGCTGCATCGTCAGGCAAAACTGGCCCTTGGCCCCAGACCACCTCCCCCCCACTCCCAAAGCCGTCCCCAATCCTTCTAGGCTTCTGAGTCAGTCTTTTAAGTCCAAAAGTCTGGGTGCAAAGCAGAAAATCAGTCTGAATAGTAGGCCCAGTCAGGGGTTCGTAAGAGTGGAACCAAATATATTCAATAAATCATGACATATCAAATGACGAGACATTTTCAAACAATAAAGTACTTTATAGGGACTTCCCTGGTGGCGCAGTGGTTAAGAATCCACCTTCCAATGCAGGGGACGCAGGCTCGATCCCTGGTCAGGGAACTAGATCCCACACGCATGCCACAAAGGAGACGGTGAGTTGCAGCTAAGGAGCACACATGCCGCAACTTAAGAAGCCGTTGAGCCGCAACTAAGGAGCCTGCCTGCCGCAGCTAACCCAACACAACCAAAATAAATAAATAAAATAATAATTTTTTAAAGAGTACTTTATAAATGGACATTATTGTTAATAAGGGTCATGGAGCTTATGTAATAAAGGTTATTCATCAAAGGTGTTTATAGCTATAATAGAACACATGCAAGGTAATGAAAGCAAACAGATTCCTACAGCTTTGTTCTTCCTACCTTACAGCCTTCTCTCATGCTGCTCTTTTTGTCTAGAATATGCTCTCTCCCTCCTCTCTACCTGGCTAATCTTTCATCTTTCACTTCTCAGTTTAACTGCCACTTCTACGGGAAACCCTTCCCTGACACCACCCCCCCCCCCCCCCCCCCCCCCCCCCCCCTAGGGCCAGTTCCCTGTACTGGTCAGGATGCTTGATTTCACTGTCAGAAACCCAGTTAAGCTCAGTCAGGGCAAAAAGGGAGTTTGTTGGACATCATAACTAGCAAACCAGGGTTACAGCCAGGACCAACAGCTACCTCTAGGCTCTGAAACTACGACATTACTCCTCTGCGTTGGCTCTATTCCCAACTGATCTCTCTCTGTGCAGTGGCTGAATTGGGTACCAGCTGACTCTCCTTAGCCTAGTTTGAGTCACATGCCTGTCGCTGAGCCAATGACTGCAGGTGGGGGGTGGGGGAGTAGGGTGCATAAATCGGCCAGGCCTGAGAATTGCACCAAATGCAAGAAACATGGGGAGTGGATACCACAGAACCAGCAACTGGGAGTGGGGACGGGTGATGCTCAAAGCAATATCTGGGGAAGAGATGCTGATGACGCAAAATCCATGGACATTCATCTTGGCATCTTGGAGGGTTA
>NW_021699415.1:0-5649 GCF_005190385.1 Monodon monoceros
ACACTCCCCTGGACCACCGGGGGCTTGGCTGCTGGGCTACAGTCCTTCATCAGATACATGGTTTGCAAACATCTTGGGCCATTTTGGATGGTGGATTTTCTTATTCCTTGCTCCTTTTATACACAACTGTTTTTCATCTTGAGGAAGTCCAACTCATCTACTTTGTCTTTTGTTGCTTGTGCTTTTTTGGTAGATCTAAGAAATCATGACCAAATCCAAGGTCATGAAGATTTACTCTCATGTTCTCTTCTAGGAGTTTTATAATTTTGGTACTTGCATCTAGGCCTTTTGTCCATTTTGCGTTGATTCTTTGTATGGGGTGGGCGGAGGTAAGGGTCCCACTTTACTCTTCTGCATGTGGGTATCCAGTTGTTCCAGAACCTGTGCTCACTGTTTGGGAGAAAATACCTGCAAATGACACGACCAACAAGGGCTTAATTCTAAAATATACAAACACCTCATACAACTCAAAAAAGAAAAAAAATCACAAAATAGGCAGAAGGTCTAAATAGACATTTCTCCAAAGACATACAGATAGCCAAGAGGCACATGAAAAGACGTTCCACATCACTAATTTTTAGAGAATGCAAATCAAAACTACAGCGAGTTATTACCTCATAGTGGTCAGAATGGCCATCATTAAAATGTCTAGAAATAAATGCTGGAAGGGGTGTGGAGAAAAGGGAACCCTCCTACACTACTGGTGGGAATGTAAATTGATGCAGCCACTATGGAAAACAGTATGGAGGTTCCTCAAAAACTAAAAATAGAATTACCATATGAACCAGCAATCCCACTCCTGGGCACACATCCAGACAAAACTATAATTCGAAAAGATACGTGCACCCCAGCATTCACAGCAGCACTCTTCACAATAGCCAAGACACGGAAGCAACCTGAATGTCCCTCAACAGATGAATGGATATAGAAGATGTGGTACATATATACAATAGAATATTACTCAGCCATAAAACAGCATGAAATAATGCCATCTGCAGCTACATGGATGGACCTAGAGATTATCATACAAAGTGAAGTAAGTCAGACAGAGAACAACAAATACCATATGATATCACTTACATGTGGATTATAAAATGAGACCCAAATGAACCTATCTACAGAACAAAAACACACTCACAAACATAGAAAACAGACTTGTGGTTGTCAAGGGGAAGACAGGGGAGAGGGATGGACTAGGAGTTTGGGATTAGTAGATGCAAATTATTATATATAGGATGGATAGACAAGGTCTTCCTGCACAGCACAGGGAACTGTATTCAATATCCTGTAATTAACCATAATGGAAAAGAATATGAAAAGTATATATATATATATGTTTGTATATATGAATCACTTTGCTGTACAGTAGAAATTAAAACAACATTGTAGGAGCACGGACACTCCCGTCAGACTCAAGGTGACCTATGGAGCCAGAACAGAGGCCCGGCCTCTCTGTGGGCAGGCGAACCCACACTGCACAGGCCCTGGTGCAGTGCCCGTTCTGTGGGGTCAGCTGGGTGCACGCAGGTCAGCCAGTGTCTGTGTGTCTCAGCCTGTAACCACAGACCACACTGTCCTGCTCTGCTCACAAGAGCGAGGCCAATGGAGGGACAACAGGGGTGGGAACAAAGCCGGGTCATGGTCCGGCTGGGTGAGAAAGGGTCCAAGGAGCGAGAACCCGGCTGCCCTTGCCTGGTGAGCCGAGAGCTGACATCCACCCAGTGGGCAGCCCCTCTCCCCACGTCCCGAGGTAAGGCTGCCTTTCCTGCACCCTGGGCAGTGTCATGCCTGTGTATAGAGCAGGACGCACAGCAGTGCACGCAGCAGGCCTGATGCCTGCCCTTGCCATGTACTTGGGGGCTTGCTGAGGGTGGAACATCCCGACAGGACATGGGCCGACCCCGGGGAGGATGTAGGGGTGAAGCGTTTGGGAGCCTCTGGAGGGGATCCTCACCTGTCTGCACAGGTGGACTGAAGACACCGACCAAGGGTGGGCAGGCGGGGAGACCCGGAAGGGTCCTAGGACTTCCCAATATAAAGGACTTCCCTTTCTTCCCTGTTGTGGATGACTTGGATGTGGTAGAAACAGCGGGATTTTGGAAGTTCAATTTTCCACATCATTCCACCAAAAAAATACTGTTAGAAATAATAAATGAATTCAGTAAAGACACAAAATCAGTACACACAGCTCAACTGCATTTCTAAACACTAATAATGAACCAACAGAAAGAGAAAAAAAACCCTATTTACAACAGCATCAAAAAGAACAAAATACCAAGGAATAAATGTAACCGAGGATGTGAAAGACCTGAAAACTTTAAGACACTCGTGAAGACATTGAAGAAGACACAAGTCGGTGGAAAGACTCCCCGTGCTCATGGAATGCAAGAATTACTGTTGCTAAAATGTCCATTCTACCCAAAGCAGTGCACACAGGGAAGGCAGGCCGTCCTGAAGCTCCAATGGTGTTTTTCACAGAAATGGAGCAAATCCGCCTAAGATGTGTGTGGAGCCACAAAGGACCCCGAAGAGCCAAGGCGACCCTGAGAAAGGAGAACGGGCCGCAGGCATCTCCCTCCCTGACTTCACACTTCATCACGAAGCTACAGTCCCCAAAACAGTGCGGAACTGGCTCATAACAGGCGCACAGGCCAGAGGGGCGGGACGGAGAGCCCAGAACCCACCCCGCACGGTGGGGGGGGGGAGTGGGCCGTTAAGTTACGACAAGGGGGCCAAGGACACACCGAGAGGAAGGGCAGCCCCATGGTAAACGGTGCAGGGAAGACTGCACACCCCATAACCAACGTGGCTCCACCACACACCAGCCTGACCAAAAACCCAGCTTTGCACACCAAGCCCTTCCTGGGTCGCACGAGGACGGAACCCCGCAGCCGTCAGTCGCCCCCAGGAAGCTTCTCCCCACTTTTCCTCACTGTATCCTCACCTGTTCCTCCGGCGTCGCCTGCGTCCTCAGGAAACCCAGCTCCCGTCAGCGAGGACGCAGCCCCACGTTGTCCTGAAGCCAAAACCCCAGCGAGTCCTTGAGGAGACCGAGCGCCCATCAGCAGCCACAACCCAGCGCTGCCTGAGGAGACACAACTCCCCTCAGCTGCGCTCAGAGCTGGGTCCGCGGGGACGCGCGTGCACTGTGGGTCAGAGAGGGGGGATCAGCACCACCCTGTGGTCGGAGCGGGAAGTGCAGGCCGCCCCTCCCTCACGGGTCACTGGAGACAGTGACCCTGCTGGCAGAGCTGCTGAGCCCCTTAAATTGTGGAAATTCAAACAAATGAAGACAATATCCCATAGCTTCTCCAAAGTAGTTAAGGAACACTGAATTGGAAACCATATGGAATAAAATGAATGTAGACACAAGCTTTACAACTTACACCAAATTCACTCAAAATGATTCAGAGACAAGTTTTAAATGCAAAACTATTCAAAATTATAGGAGAAGACATAAAAGAAAATTGATATGAGCTTGGGCTTGGTCATGTCCATCAAAACTTTGTGGTTTTAACACACAACACAAAACAGCAGTCCAGAAAGAAAAACAAGGGATTGTGTGGACTTTATAAAATTAAAGATTTCTACTGTGTGAAAAACCTCATTCAGAAAATCGAAAGACAACACACACTGGGGGACAAAAACTGCAAACATATCTAATAAAGAATTTGTCTCAAAATATACAAAGAACTACAACACAAGCCCATTAAAACTAGGGAAAGCTCTAAATAGACACCTGGTCAAACAAGGTACAGAGATAGTATACAAAACTATGCCCAGGACTGGGGGGGCAGAGAAACAGTGGTCCAGTTCAACTCCCTGAGTCATGTGTGACTCAGGACTAGTCCTGTCCTTCCTGGAGGCCTCAGAGAGATGGGGAGGGAGGAAGGGGAAGAGGGCGGATTCTGCTTAAACCTAACTCTAACCCCAACCACTCTCACCAATTTCATTCAACATGGTCTAGGAAGTCCTAGACATAGTAATTACATGAGAAAAAGAAATAAAAGGAATCCAATGGCAGAGGAAAAAGTAAAACTGTCACTGTTGGTAGATGAGATGATGTTTTATATTTCATTTATTTATTTATTTATTTATTCTGGTTGCGCTGGGTCTTAGTTGTGGCAGGTGAGCTCCTTAGCTGCGGCAGGCAGGCTCTTTAGTTGTGGCATGAGAACTCTTAGTTGTGGCATGCATGTGGGAACTCGTTCCCTGACCAGGGATCAAACCCAGGCCCCCTGCATTGGGAGCGCAGAGTCTTAACCACTGCACCACTGAGGAAGTCACGACATGATGTTTTATATAGAAAATCCTTAAGATGACCCCCCAAAACAAATAGAATTCATTGGAAAATTCAGTTAAGTTGCAGGATACAAAAGTAACCTATAGAAATCAGTTGCATCTCTATCCACTGGCAACCAACTTTCAGAATGAGAAATTAAGAAAACAAACCCATTGACAATGGTATTAACAAAAATGAAATACTTAGGAATACATCTAACCCAGGAGGTAAAAGACCTGTACTCAGAAAACTGGAAGACACTGATGAAAGAAATTGGAGACGACACAAACAAATGGACAGATATAATGTGTTCATGGATTGGAAGAATTCATATTGTTAAAAAGATTCCACATCCCAGAGCAATCTAGAGATTTGATGCCATTCTTATCAAACTACCAATGGAATTTTATGAGAACTAGAACAAAGAATTCTGATATGTGTAAGGAAACAGAAAAGAACCTGAAGAGTCAATACGATCTTAAGAGAGAAGCACAAATTTGGACATATCACACTCCCTGTTTCAAACTATACTACATATCTAGAACAATCAAGACAGTATGGTATAGGAACAAAAGAAATACACAGAGATCCATGGAACAGAATTGAGAGCCCCAAAAGAAACATAGGCATATATGGTCAATTAATCTATGACAATGGAGGTGAGACTATACAATGGGGAAAAGATAGCCTCTTCAATGAATGGTGGTAGGAAAACTGGAAAACGACATGCACAAGAATCAAACTGGAATCCTTTCTTATACCACCTACACAAGCAACCTCAAAGTGAATCAAATACTTCAACGTAAGACCTGAAGCCATAAAGCTCCTCGAAGAAAACATAAGCAGTATGCTCTTTGACATCCGTCTTAGCAATATTTTCTGGATCTGCCTCCCCAAGCAAGGGGAACAAAAGCAGAATAAACCAATGGGACTCCACCCAACTTTCAAGCTTTTCAATGACACAGGAAACCATGCACAAAATGAAGAGGCAGCCTACCGAATGTGAGAAAATATTTGCAAACAATATGTCTGAAAAGGGGTTCATATCCCAAATACATGAAGAACCACACAACTGAACCTCCAAAAATCAAAAACCCAATTAAAACTTGGGACCGAACATTTTTCCGAAGAGTACGTACAGATGGCCAAGAGACATATGAAACTATGACCAATATCACTTATCATCAGGGAAACGCACATCAAAAGAACAATGAGATTATCAACTCACACCTAAAAACTTGGCTATCGTCCAAAACACAACAAATAACAAGCCTTGGCGAGGATGAGGAGAACCCTCACGCATTCTCTTGGGAATGTTCATTGGTGCAGCCACTGTGGAAAACAGTACAGAGGTTCCTCAAGAAATT
>NW_021699416.1:0-1915 GCF_005190385.1 Monodon monoceros
ACACAAATATCTGTGTTTCTGCAGAGGGCACCAGCTGTGTTGGCAAAATGAGACCTCATCTTCAAGTAGCTGTAGGATAATTAACAGTTTAAAAGTCGCAAATATACTACATTATTGCATTCTACAGAGTCAACTGGGAATTTTTTTTTTAATAGATCTTTATTGGAGTGTAACTGCTTCACAATACCGTGTTAGTTTCTGTTGTACAACAAAGTGAATCAGCCATATGCATACATATGTCCCCATATCCCCTCCCTTTTGAGCCTCCCTCCCACCCTCCCTTTCCCACCTCTCTAGGTCATCGCAAAGCACCGAGCTGACCTCCCTGTGCTATGCTGCTGCTTCCCACTAGCTATTTTACATTCGGTAGTGTATGTATGTTGATGCTACTCTCACTTCGCCCCAGCTTCCCCCTCCCCCCATGTCCTCAAGTCCATTCTCTGTGTCTACGTCTTTTGATGCAATGTTACTACACAAGAATTCCAGGCAGATCACTGTTCCTTTAGATATCTTGGAATGGTTAAGAAGTAACACATTGGTGAGCTGCATTTCCACATGACACCATGAGGAGCTCTGTGGACCCACTTCCATGAGAAACAAGAAGAACTTGCAAAAACTATTTAAAAAAACCAAAACAACAATTTAAAGTCTTTGTACATTATCCTAAGGTAGTAGACTTATTCAAGAAAATCTACTAACTCTTAGTAAGAACCATGAAAGTCTGTGGCATTAGAGCCACAACCTGCTTCCTCCACACACCCCCATCCCCCCTTCTGAGTTCAGCTTGAGGGAAGCTCCACTATGGGCAGAAGAAACCTCCCACTCCCCTCAGCTCCCAATCAAGGCTTCTAGTATCTGAACCGGAGAGGCAAACTGCCAGCATTTCTCATCCCCTCTACCCCCAAATTGAAGAGACTAAATTCCTGGTGAGTGAAGCCAAAAGATTTGGCATTCCTTTCCTCCACCCAGATCCTATTCATTGTACAAAGGCCCTATTCCACGCTGTTTTCAGTATTCTCTCTTTGTCCTTGGCTTTTTGGCACTTTGATTATAACGTGTCTCAGTGTGGATCTATTTTGAATTTATACTTCTTGGAATATATATAAAATATGTAGAGTAGTTTTTCTTAAATATGTAGAATAGTGTCTTGCGAAAGTTGGAGGTTTTCAACTATTATTTCTTTCCATATTCTTTCTGCCCTTTTCTCTTTCTCCTCTTCTGATGGGATTCCTGTTATGCTTATGTTGGTATGCTTGATGGTTTCCCAATGTCTCTTAGATTCTGTTTTCTTTATCATTTTTTAATTTCTTCTCCTTAGACTAGATAATGTCTTCTATTAGCTTTGCTAGTTCTTTTCTTCTGCCTGCTCAAAGCTGGTGTTAAACTCTTCTAATTTTTCATTTCAGTTATTTTACTTTTCAGCTCGAGTTTCTCTTTGGTTCCTTTTTATAATTTCCATTAACTGATAGTCTCTATTTGTTCATACATCATTCTCCTGGTTTACATTAGCTCTTTGTTTATTGCTTTCTTTAGCCATTTAAGCATATTTGAACTCCCAGATTCTCTTGATTCTTTTGGGATGGCAGAGTGATACCCTACTCATGGGATGCACACTGGATGTTGCACAACAATTGGAAGCAGCAGATAAGTTGTACATATAGCAACATGGAGGGACCTTCAACATATAGACCTTAGTGAAAAATTAGGAAATGAAATAAATAATATAGAATAAAGTAAGCAACATAAATTATATAGTTAAAAAATACATGCACACAAAATTTACACATCTTATATAAAAAATTTTTAAAAAGAGAGAAGATATTAAACAGCATATAACGGTTGCCTCTGTAGGGGGACTTCCAAGTGAAAAAAGGGGATAAAAGTACTATAGCCATTATTTTGTAATAACTTTTAA
>NW_021699417.1:0-1368 GCF_005190385.1 Monodon monoceros
GTACCCACATTTTCTGATACGTGCTAAGTTGTGCGAGGACACTCCTCCCAAATTCCCATCCTCATGGGGATGTGGGCCTTCTGCTCGGAAGTCCCAATGGCTGCGTTGCTCACAGTTTCATGATGTGGGCCCTCTGCTGTGAGTTCACTGTGGCCTGGATCCCATAGACTTTCTTCTGTGGTCCGCCTGCTGGGAGGTTCCAACTGCTGGTTTCCTCACATTTTTTATGCTATGGGCCCTGTGTTGTGAGGCTACTCCTGCCTGCCTCACTCCGAGCCCATTGGAGATGTGGTTCCTCTGGTTTAGGCCACATGTTCTGGGTTCCTCACCTTTCTATGATTTGGCCACACTGGTGTGAGGACACTCCTGCCTCGTTCCGATCCCCTTGTTGATATGGGCCCTCTGGTGAGAGTCTTATACTGGCTGGGTTCCTCACCCTTCTGTGACGTAGGCCCTCTGCTGTGAGGTCACACGGGCCTGGCTGGTGCACGGCCCATTGGCGTCGTGGGCCCTCAGTTAGGAGTTGGTGCCTGCTGGGAGTCTCCTCCCCTCGGTAATGAGGGCCCTCTGACGTCAAGTCCTAACTCCTGGGCTCCCAAAATGTTCTGATATGTGCCCTGTGGTGTGAGTACACTCCTGCCAGCCTACCAACCTCATGGGAATGTGGGCCTTCTGCTCTGTAGTCCCAACGGCTGGGTTGCTCATAGTTTCTTGATGAGGGCCCTCTGTTGTGAGTTCACACCGGCCGGGATCCCATAGCCTCGCTGCTCCTTGCCACCTGCTGGGAGATTCCAACTGCAGGATTCCTCACCTTTTTTATTCTATGGGCCCTCAGTTTTGAGGCTCCTCCTGCCTGCCTCACTCCCAGCCTCTTGGTGATGTTTGTCCTCATGTTTGTGGCCACGTGTGCTGGGTTCCTCTCCTTTCGATAATGTGGTCCCACGGGTGTGAGGTCACTCCTGCCTACTTCCCATCCCCTTGGTGATGTGGGACCTCTGGTGAGAGTCTGATCCTGGCTGGGTTCCTCACCCTTCTGTGAGGTTGGCCCTCTCTGTGAGGTAATTCCTGCCTGGCTTGCTCCCGTTGCCTTGGTGACGTCGGCCCTCTGGTGGCAGTTGGAGCCTTCTGGGAACCTCCTCTCCTATGTGATGAGGGCCCTCTGGCGTCAGGCTTTAACTGCTGGGCTCCGCGCGTTTTTGTGCTGTGAGCCCAGTGATGCCAGGACACTCCTGTAAGGTTCCCATCCCCATGAGGACGTGTGCCTTCTGTTGTCTTGTCCCAAAGCCTGGGTTGCTCACAGTTTCATGATGTTGGCTCCCTGGTGTTAGTTCACACAGGCCTAGATCCCATAGCCTCTGTGCTCTGGGC
>NW_021699418.1:0-1832 GCF_005190385.1 Monodon monoceros
GCTGTCCCTACCTGGAGCCATGATGCTGGTTCTAAATAAGGCCCTGAGACTCTCAGTGACGAAGGTCTTGACACTATCCATAGGTCATTTCCTGAAACGATCCATAAACTTTACCCTAAACCTAGCCCTAGTAAATGTCCTGCCTCTTATGCTAATTGAAGCCCTTATTCTGTGCCTAACACAGACACTGAATTTAGGCCCAAGGCCATGACACTGTCCCTAACAGAGGCCTAGATACTCTTCCTAAATCTGGCCCAGAACTGTCCCTCACTAAAGGCCTAACACTATTCCTAACTCAGGCCCTGACACGGTACCTAACAGAGGCCCTGATGCTAATCCTAACGCAGGCCCTGACACTATGTCTAACTAAGGCCCTGCTGCCGTCAATATCTAAAGTTCTGACATTGTCCTGAGCTATTATCCAGACCCATGTCTTACCAAGGTCCTGAAACTGTCCCAAAGTAGGCCCTGACGCTGTCCCTAAGTGACGCCCTGAGGCTGTCCCTATCACAGGCCATGAGAACGTCTTTAACGAAGACCCTAATGCTGATCCTATGGAGGCCCTTATACTACTCCTAAGTCATGACCTGACACTGTCCCTCACTCAGGCCCTCAAGATAGGCCTCACTTGGGCCCTGTTGCCATACTTTAGTTAGGCTCTGATGCTGTCCCTACATCATCAAGCCCTGACACTGGTCCTAACTAAGGCCCTGATGCTCTCAATAACTAAGGTCTTCACGCTATCCCTAGCTCATTTCCTGACACTATCCCTGGCCTGGAAGCTGACTCTGTCCCGAACAACTGTCCTGCCTCTTATCCTCACTGAAACCGTAAAGCTCTCCCTAACTAAGGCCCAGACTAGTCCTAACTAAGGCCCTGACACTGTCTCTAACTAAGGCCCGGAATCTGTCCCTAATATAGGCCCTGCTGCCGGCAATAACTAAAATCTGGACACTAACCTGAGCTAATATCCTGACCCATTTCTAAACAAGGGCCTGACACTCTCCCTAAGAAAGCCCTGTCACTGTCCCTGAGTGAAGGCCTGAGGCTGTGCCTAACTCAGGCCCTGAAGCTATGCCTACCTGAGGCCTTGAAGCTGTGACCACCTCAGGCCCTGAACATCTCTTTAACTAAGACCCTATTCCTGACCCAACAAAGGCCCTGATGCAGCTCCTACATCATGCCCTGACAGTGTCCCCAGCTAAGGGCCTGACACTAGGCCTCACTCAGGCCCTGTGGCTCTCCCTAAGTCAGGCACTGGTGCTGTCCCTACCTGGAGCCATGATGCTGGTTCTAAATAAGGCCCTGATACTCTCAGTGACGAAGGTCTTGACACTATCCCTAGGTCATTTCCTGACACGATCCATAAGCTTTACCCTAAACCTAGCCCTAGCAAATGTCCTGCCTCTTAAGCTAATTGAAGCCCTTACTCTCTGCCTAACACAGACCCTGAATATAGGACCAAGGCCGTGACACTGTCAATAAGGCCTACATGCTCGTCCTAAATCGGGCCCACAACTGACACTCAATAAAGCCCTAACACTCTTCCTAACTCAGGCCCTGACACGCTACCTAACAGAGGCCCAGATGCTAATCCTAACGCAGGTCCTGACACTATGTCTAACTAAGGCCCTGCTGCTGTCAATATCCAATGTCCTGACACTATCCTGAGCTCATTTCCTGACCCATCTCTTACCAAGTTCCTGAAACTGTCCCTACATAAGCCCTGAAGCTGTCCCTAAGTGAGACCCTGAGGCTGTCCCTAACAGAGGCCCTGATGATGGCTTTAGCAAAGCCCCTGAGGCTGATCCGCCCGAGGCCCTTATGCTGCT
>NW_021699419.1:0-1259 GCF_005190385.1 Monodon monoceros
CAGGAAAAAACGCATACGCACTTTTTGACCAACCAAGCAAGCGTGTAAAAGAAATCTGCAGTACAATGAAGTCTCACTGCCCCCCGGTCAAAAGGGCCATCTGAAAAAAGTGTAAAATCCAGAAAGGCAGGACAGGTCATGGAGAACAGGGAGCCTTGTTATGCTGATGGGCGGGATGTAAGTTGCCAGCAGCCACTCTGTAGAAGTATATGGTGTTTCCTGAAACACGTAGGAAACAAAGCAACACAGCCTATGGCACTTCCACTTATGGTCCTATAGCTTAGGGAAATTGAAATCAAACACACACAGCCACCCCAAAGTTTGGGACGGCTCTGTTTACAAGAACCCCGTCTACGGAACAAGTTAAATATCCGAGAAAGCAAAAAATGGATAAAGAAGTTGTGGTACATACGTACAATGGAATATCACTCAGCAATGAAATCTACGTCATCAGGCCTCTAGCGGCATAATGAGTGGATTCAGGTACGATGATTCTACGAGAAATAAGTCACACAGAAAAATAAACATCATAAGATATCACTAATACACGGAATGAAAACTTGGCTACACATGAACTGAATTACAAAACAGAACAGGGTCTCAAATTTAGAAAACCCACTTATGCTTGCTTATGGGGAAAGGTGAGTTGGGGTGCTGCAAAAAACCAGAGATTGAAATTAGCACAGATACCGTTCCATAAGCCAAATATATAATATACAAGACCTACTCCTTGCTCAACGAAATGGACTCAACACCACATATTCAACGCCTGGGAATATACCTGACAAGTAAGAATCTTAAAAACCATGGATTTATATGTCTCCATAAGGAAATCAGACGTCTGTACAGTGGCATAAACGCAACAGTGAGAATCCGATATATCCCATTTTCAAAATAAATTTCAAAAACAAACACAATGACAGTGAAATAGAGAGCAATGCTTAAATAATTCATTCAGGGCTTGTGATGCAACCTGGATTTACCACATCTACACCCAGAGCTGGGTGAGACATAAGGCTGGACACTTCGGGCTGATAGAATTGGTGAGGTTCGGTGAGGAAACGCAGACCCTTTGAAGTCATACTGCATGGTACCCATTCCATGGGTCCCATCTCTCCAGATTGAAGGGATTCTTGCTTCAGCTAAAACATGCATGGGAAACACAGGGTCTGGTCCACTGTGTGATTGGGAAACGTTTTAAAATGCATCTCAGTTTTCGTCCCCTGGTACTCGGGTTCACCATTCCAGACGCTTTACTA
>NW_021699420.1:0-3411 GCF_005190385.1 Monodon monoceros
CATACATAAAGGCTTGGGAATCATAATGGCATGCAAAATAGTACCAGCATTCTCAAAAGTGACATTGAAAGTCAGAAAGCTTTTCAGCCTGAAATTATATATCAGCTATCAAATAAGCATGAAATTAAAGGTAATATTAAAGGTAATATTTGTTCATGCAAAGTCTTAAAAGAAATTATCACCCATGGTACCTGGAGAATGAGTCCCATCAAAACACTGTGGTAAACCAAGAACAATGAAGACATTAGTTCTAGGAAGCAGAAGATCCCACTTAGGGGTTTGGTAAAGGAGTGTTCTAGGAGCAACACTCTAGGCAACCAATAAAGATTGAACCTGGGTCCAGGAAAGTGATTTCCAACAACAAAGGAATGGACATAGTTGAAGACTGAGAAAATATTGCCAATAGGCCTATGACAGAAATGTAAGCTCTTGAGGGAAGGAACGTCATCTGTTTTTCTCAGTGATGTAGCACCATGTGTTAGAACAGCACCATGTGTTAGAACAGTACCTTGTAAGCCCTCAATAGAGAATTGTTAAGTGGAAAGGAGAGAAAGAGTGAATGCGAAGAGAGGAATTTGAGACAGCAAGTATACACCGACTCTTAAGGAGTTTTTATGTGAAGGTGAGCAGAGAAAAATGGTGTAGCTTGAAGGGAAATTGGAATCAAAAGAAGGTTTTCTTTAATTGGGAGAAACGACAACATACTTGTATGCTGATAGGAATGATCCAAAATAGAGAAAAATATTTATGAATGAGGGAAGTTTGTTTCTGATTGCCTGTATACTCTCAATGAAATGGGAAGCAAGGTCATCAGGTGAGAGCGAAGGTGGTCCATGATCAGCAAGTACCCCCTCAACTTCCCCGGATCATCTTGTGATCTTCTCCTTTCTTTTAAATTTTTATTTATTTATTTATTTTTTTGGCTGCGCTGGAACTCTGTTGCTGCGCGCGGGCTTTCTCTAGTTGCGGTTAGCAGGGGCTACTCTTCGTTGTGGTGCGCGGGCTTCTCATTGCAGTGGCTTCTCTTGTTGTGGAGCATGGGCTCTAGGCACGCAGGCGTCAGCAGTTGTGGCACGCAGGCTCTAGAGCACAGGCTCCAGTAGCTGTGCCGCACAGGCTTAGTTGCTCCGTGGCATATGGGATCTTCTGGGACCGGGGATCGAACCCGTGTCCTCTACATTGGCAGGCAGATTCTTAACCACTGTGCCACCAGGGAAGTCCCGTGATCTTCTTGTATGGAATTTTTCATAATAAAGTGCTGTGAAAAATTAAAAAGAAGTGCTTTTGTTCATTAAAAGGTACGATAAAAAGAGTGAAGGCAAGCTAAAAACTAGAAGATATTTACGTAACATGAAATCATCGGAGAATTAAAGTATAGAATACATAAAGAACTTCCACAAATAAATATGCAAACAACCCAAGGGGAAAATGGGCAAAAGACACTAAATGAACACCTCATAGACAAGACAATCCCCACGGCCAAGCATATGAAAAGCTGCTCAATATGATTACTAATATTATTACTAATCAAGAAATTGCAAATTAAATCTACAATGAGACACCATTTCACTATCACAAGATTGACAACAATTTTGTACTTTGTTAATATCAAATGTTGATGAGGATGTGGAACAGTTAAACACTGTTGATAGGAGTAGAAATTAGCATGACCGCATTGTAAAAACTCTGGCATGATCTAGTAATGTTGGAAATCTTCTTTCCCTATGAGATGACAATTTCAGTCCTAAGTATGAGCACTGGAACACAGCTTCCCAGCCATTTTATTCTATGGCTCACACAGAAAATGATGATTGTATGGCATACAGGAGTCAGATGACAAAGTTGTTCAGGGCCAGAACCAAGCGGTCCAGGGGCTGCTGTCTGGCTGTCTCTGGAGATGAAGGCCTCAAAGTCCCAGGTCCAAAAGTTGGAAAGCTCTGCCCTGGAAGGCTCTTGTACGTGGGCACCAGGAAACATGCGCCAGAATGTTTATAGTAGCACTATGAATAATATCTGCCCAAATGGAAACAACCCAAATTACCCATTGACAGTAGAATGGATACATAGGTTGAGATACAGTGGATTCTTGTTATTTGTAGATTCCATACTTGCAAATTCCCCTATTTGCTAAAATTCATTTTTAACCACAAATCAGTACCAGAGTGCTTTCCTCCTCATTCGAGAGAGCTGTGAAAAATTTGAGTTGGTGGAATATGTTCCCAACTGAGGTCCAACAAGGTGACGCTCTGCCTTCTGGTTTCAGTCTCAGACTGCAAGCAAGTGTCCTTTTCATGATTTATGTAGTGCCACATAGTTTGCATTTTTGTGCTTCTTTGTTGGTGATTTCATACTTAAAGATGGCCTCCAAGCTTAGTGCTGAAGTATTGTCTAGTGTTCTTGAGTGCAAAATGACTATGACGTGCACTCAAGAAAATATGTGTGTTACATAAACCTTGTTCAGGCATGATTTATAATGCTGTTGGCTGTGAGGTCAATGTTAATGAATCAATAATATTTCTATTAAATAGAGTCTTTAGACAGAAACACACATGAAACATGATTACGCAGCGATCAGTCGATGAAAATGTTGTGACCGGCGGATGGTAGGAACTTGAAATTATATTTCCCTCAGGAGCAATGTTTCAGGATTGCCTAATTCAGTGTTCATGGCAACTTTATAGACTGCAAATAACTATCATGATAATGAGAGTCTACTGTATATTCATTTGGTGGAACAGTGTACAGCAATGAAAATGAACAATTGCCTGCCACATGCGACAACAGGGATGAATCTCAGTTACACAGTATCACACGGGAGAAGTCAGAAACAACACAGATGATTCCATTTACATAAAGACCAAAGGATGCAGCAAAACCAACGTTGTTAGGAATATGAACCTATGTAGAAAATAACTAAAGAAAAGGAAGGGAATGATGAAGACAAAGGATAGAGGTTACTTCTGAGGAGGGTGAAGGGAAAGGAATTGGAGCTTCCATGCAAGGAACTCCTAAGGTTATGGTGACGTTTGAAAAAACACTGCTATAAAAGTTTACTGAGGGAATGAATGACTCCCATATCTGTATCTCTCTCCAGCTTTGACCCCTCACTGATGTTCCAGAACCAAATTTCTAAGTGCATTCTGGCTAATTCCACCTGCATGTCCTATAAGAAACACAACCTTAATGTATCCAAAATCCCATCATTTCCCTCCCAATCTTTCTTTACTTCCTGTGTCCTTATGCTCCCCACCACAAAGTCACTCAAAACGGAAATGTTAGTCATCTTTGACTTCTGCTTCCTTGTGGTGGCCATAGAAACATGCCCCTCCGATCCACTGCAGGGAACATAGTAGATTGGCAGGTGCCAGCTGCCACTTCTCTGGCACCACCATTGTTTGTGCCAAGATCCCA
>NW_021699421.1:0-2750 GCF_005190385.1 Monodon monoceros
TCTGAGTGGCTCTCTCCCCTCTCCAGAGCATCTCTCTGCACACTTCTGAGTGGCCCTCCCCTCTCCAGAGCACCTTTCGGCACACTTCTGAGTGGTTCTCCCCTCTCCAGAGCATTTCTCTGCACACTTCTGAGTGGCTGTCTCTGTCTCCAGAGCATCTTTCTGCACACTTCTAACTGGCTCTCCCCTCTCCAGAGCATCTCTCTGCACACATGTTCGTGGCTCTCCCCTCTCCAGAGGATCTCCCTTCACACCTCGGAGAGGCTATCTCCCCTATGCAGAGCATCTCTCTGCACACCTCTGAGTGGCTCTCTCCCCTCTCCAGAGCATCTCTCCGCACACCTCTGAGTGGCTCTTTCCCCTCTCCAGAGCATCTCTCCGCACACCTGAGTGGCTGTCTCCCCTCTCCAGAGCATCTCTCTGCACACTTCTGAGTTTCTGTCCCCTCTCCAGAGCACGTCTTTGCACATTCCTCAGTGGCTCTCCTCCCTATCCTGAGCACCTCTCTGCACACTTCTGAGTGGCTCTCTCCCTCTCCAGAGCATCTCTCCGCACACCTCTGAGTGGCTCTCTCCCTCTCCAGAGCATCTCTCTGCACAGCTCTGAGTGGCTCTCTCCCCTCCCCAGAGCATCTCTCCGCACACCTCTGAGTGGCTCTCTGCCCTCTCCAGAGCATCTCTCTGCACACCTTTTAGTGGCTGTCTCCCCTCTCCAGAGCACGTCTTTGCACACTACCCAGTGGCTCTCTCCCCTCTCCAGAGCACCTCTCTGCAAATTTCTGAGTGGCTCTCTCACCTTTCCAGAGCATCTCTCTGCACAATTCTGAGTGGCACTGCCCTCTCCAGAGCATCTCTCTGCACACTTATTTTTTTTTCTTTTTTTGTGCTACACGGGCCTCTCACTGTTGTACCCTCTCCTGTTGCGGAGCACAGGCTCTGGACGCAAAGGCTCAGCGGCCATGGCTCACGGGCCCAGGCGCACTGCAGCATGTGGGATCTTCCCGGATCTGGGCACGAACCCGTGTCCCCTGCATCGGAAGGCAGACTCTCCACCACTGTGCCACCAGGGGAGCCATCTCTGCACACTTCTGAGTAGCTCACCCCTCTCCAGAGCATCTCTCTGCACACTTCTGACTGGCTCTCCCGGCTCCAGAGCACCTCTCTGCACACTTCTGAGTGGCGCTCCCCTCTCCAGCGCATCTCTCTGCACACTTCTGAGTGGCGCTCTCCCCTCTCCAGAGCATCTCTGTCCACACTTCATTTTTTTGGTGTTGTTTTTGTTTTTTTGTTTTGTTTTTGTTTTTTGCGGTACGCGGGCCTCTCACTATTGCGGCCTCTCGCGTTGTGAAGCACAGCCTCCGGACGCGCAGGCTCAGTGGCCATGGCTCACGGGCCCAGCCGCTCCGCGACATGTGGGATCTTCCTGGACCGGGGCACGAACCCGTGTCCCCTACATCAGCAGGCGGACTCTCAACCACTGTGAAACCAGGGAAGCCCTCTCTGCACACATCTGAGTGCCTCTCTCCCCTCTCCAGAGCATCTCTCAGCACACTTCTGAGTGGCTCTCTCCCCTCTCCAGAGCATCTCTCTGCACACTTCTGAGTTTCTGTCCCCTCTCCAGAAAACGTCTTTGCACATTCCTCAGTGGCTCTCCTCCCTATCCTGAGCACCTCTCTGCACACTTCTGAGTGGCTCTCTCCCTCTCCAGAGCATCTCTCTGCATACCTCTGAGTGGCTTTCTCCAGTCTCCAGAGCAGCTCTCTGCACACTTCTCAGTGGCTCTCTCCCCTTTCCAGAGCATCTCTCCGCACACCTCTGAGTGGCTCTCTCCCCTCTCCAGAGCATCTCTGTCCACACTTCATTTTTTTTGCGGTTGTTTTCGTTTTGTTTTTTTGTTTTTTTGCGGTACGCAGGCCTCTCACTATTGCGGCCTCTCCCGTTGTGGAGCACAGACTCAGGACGCGCAGGCTCAGCGGCCAAGGCTCACGGGCCCAGCCACTCCATGGCATGAGGAATCTTCCCAGACCGGGGCGCGAACCCGTGTCCCCTACCTCGGCAGGTGGACTCTCAACCACTGCGCCACCAGGTAAGCCTGCTCTGCACAATTCTAAGTGGCTCACCCCTCTCCAGAGCATCTCTCTGCACACTTCTGAGTGGCTCTCTCCCCTCTCCAGAGGATCTCTCTGGACACTCCAGAGTTACTATCTCCCCTCTCCAGAGTACCTCTCTGCACACTTCTGAGTAGCTCTCCCCTCTCCAGAGCATCTCTGTGCACACTCCAAAGTTGCTATCTCCCCTCTCCAGAGCACCTCTCTACACACTTCAGAGTGGCTCTCCCCTCTCCAGAGCATCTCTCTGCACACTTCTGAGTGGCTCTCTCCACTCACCAGAGCACCTGTCCACACAATTCTGAGGGGCTCTCTCCCATCTCCAGAGCATCTCTATGCACACATCTTAGTGGCTCTCTCCCCTCTCCAGATCATCGCTCTGCACAGGTCGAGTGGCTTGCCCGTCGCTCTGCACAGGTCGAGTGGCTTGCCCGTCTCCAGAGCATCTCTGTGCACACTTCTGAGTGGCTGTCCCTTCTCCAGAGCTTGTCTTTGCACACTACTCAGTGGCTCTCTCCCCTCTCCAGAAAGTCTCTCTGCACACCTCTGAGTGGCTGTCTCCCCTCTCCAGAGCACCTCTCTGCACACCTCTGAGTGGCTCTCTCCCCTCTCCAGAGCATCTCTCTGCACACTTCTGAGTGGC